>NC_054372.1:122990237-123195237 GCF_017654675.1 Xenopus laevis | reverse complement strand
AAAGTGATTAAATAAAAAGTAATAATGTTCCCTATACAAGACATTTTTTCATTCACTGCACATTCGAGTTGTACAGACTTTATTCTATTGGCAGTTGAGTAGGAATGTGCAAAGCATATCTTACTATGCAGGAAACAAATTGCATTGTGCATGCTTTTCATTAATGCAATTTACTACATATTAGGAATAGATTATTATGTATCATCAATGTTATCATTAAGTCATTTAGGTTGAAGGTAATACAGTGTGCTGCACCAAATATATTTTGATAATACAATACAGATATGGGATATGTTATCCAGAAACCCATTTTCCAGAAAGTTTCAAATTACAGAAAGGCCATTTGACAGGCTCAATTTTATCCAAATTATCCAATTTTTTTTTAAATGATTTCCTTTTTCTATGTAATAATAAAAATGCACCTTGTACTTGATCTAAGCTAATATACAATTATTACTTATTGGAAGCAAACCATTCTATGAGGTTTATTTGATGTTAAAATGATTCACTACTAGACTTAAGGTATAAAGAGCCAAGTTACAGATCCATTATCAGGAAAGCCCCAGGTCCTCAGCATTCTGAATAACAGGTCCCATATCTGTACTGACACAAATATAATGGGGTTATTTATCAAAGTCAGATTTTTTCATGTTGGACTTTTAAAGGGAAAATCACAATTTTTTCATAGAAAAAAACCCTTGAATTTTTCGTAATTTATTAAACCCTGATGGTGTCCGAATAAAAAAATATTCCAATTAAGACCTGCTGAAATCATGTAGAAGCCAATGATAGATGTCCCATTGATATCCTGATCTGCACTGGGTTTAGTTCAATAATCCGAAATTTTGTGGTTTTCGGGCGAAGTCAGAAAAATTGGAAACATTCAGATTTTTTCACGATTTTACCTATTTTTTCATGCACAAGGTATTTTCAGAAATATGTATTGATAAATAGGGGGGGGGAGTCAGTGCAGATTTGGTCAGAATAATTTTTAGAAAACAGTAAGATTTTTTCAGATTTTGATAAAAACCCTCAAGTGTTCTGTAGATTGGGTTAATTTGATGAAGATGCCTAATCTATAGCTATTACTGACTGTAAAACACCCATAAGTCCTCTCTTGTATAAATTGTAATATGTTTTTGCATTTGCATTTGAAACAGCTGCTAGCTGGAGAAATATTTTAACAAGGTTGCAGAAGCAGCAGATTGTCAACTTGCTTTGCATCAGAAAAAAAAGACTGTGAACTCATACATCTATAAGTTTCACTAATTTTAAACAAGTAACTGGCTTCAAGGAAGTGTCTGTCTATAATTTGGTTTAATAAGTGTTAATGTCAAATGAGTAGTTTAAAAATAACTTTAAACAATAATGGCCATAATGGCAGTATTACTATAAGCTCCTACTTTTAAGTCAGTTAATTTTTCATTTGTAAAACATTGAATAATTGCATGTACAGTATTAAAATTATTGTTATGTGTGTAATGAAGGGAAAATGAATGTTCCATAGTGGTGCAGTAGGGAAATACATATAAAATACATGTGATGTATATCATTATATATATTGTAATGCTATATCTGTAAAGAAGATATAAGGAGTTAGTAAGTGAACTAAAATAAAATGAGATGAGCTGAAGTAAAATCCAAATAAAGACATTTCACCTATGCGAATATAATGAAATGTTTGGGGTGCAGAAGGTAAGAATTGCTGTAGCAGAAAAGTTTTGTCTCAAACACTGTGTGCGGAAAAAACAGAGATGCTGATGAAGGTAGTGAAGTGCATATGGTGCTTTATGTGATGTGGGTGGTGATAGATTCTAGTGCACATATTAGCTTGAACTTTTGACCAAAAAAATCCGACTACAATACCATTTCATATCTCAACTGGGTCACACTTGTGCTTTTGGAAGCCTGAGGACTTGTTATTGAGCAGTGACTTTATTTGTGCCCCTCCAGACCAGTGTTCTAAAGAACTGGTTGTGGTTGACCCATACCTACAGTGAAGTATGTTGGCGGTGGAAGAATCATTCTTTGTAGCTAAATTTTATCAGTGGGCCTTGGCAGCACAATATCATAGATTTTAATCCAATTAGGAATCAATGGTACCGTTTTAAAATTGAAGTGCACAAGGATCATGTGGTTACCCTGAATAAGCTGGAGCAAATCTACCTAGAAGAATGAGCAAGTATTACACAATATAAAACAATGGCACATAACATAAAAGACCTTGTATTTTTCATTGTAGAATTTCAGTAGAATTAGATAATTGTTCAAGGGTCTGAATGCTTTGCACTGCATGTAAGCTCATACTCACAGTTGCAATATAATTAAATTACTGCCACAGTTCTGCTACCCATTAATATATTATATATATATATACTGTATAGTGAATAAAGTACCTCCTCTTGTAAAATATAAGGATATTATAAGTTACCGAGGAGTTTCATGACCAATACATTAGATAACTTCTAATATCCTCATATTTTGCAACGGGGGGTACTTTATTTATTATAATACACACGTTTCAGTGAGTCATGTGAGTCATGTGACAGAACAGAAATCAGAACTAGTGATAGGCGAATTTGGCGCGTTTTCGATTAGCCGAAAAATTCACGAATTTCCCGCAAAATGCCAAAATATTCACGAAACGGCGTCGGTGTCTCACTTTTGACGCCGGCGTCACGTTTTTGACACCAGCGTGCTTTTTTTTATTTCAAAAAGAGAAGTAGGTAGCACCATCCGTTAATTGAGATTTAATAACATTCAGTGGTGTGCAGGGTCATAAGATATATATAACTGAACAAAAAGAAGAAAAGAAGTACGACCCATAGTGTTGCACCTACCCACTCTTGAATCTGAGGTCCCAAAAAGATATGAATAAAACTTAACTTTTATTAATTAACCACATAAAATTGATATGAGACAAAGAGTCGTTAGGTAGAAACGGGAAATGAATGGGTACTGGTGAAAGGGCGGAAGGGTGGAAGGGTGGAAGGGTGGTTTGGGAAACCGCGTTCTTAAGATTCTAGCTTAATGTATTCCGCGAGTCGGATACATTGTACCTAGTTCCTCTGCTCAACGCTAAGGAAGGGAGGTGTGGGAGGAACAGGGGTAGCGTAAATAGCACCGACTGATCGATCCTCCTTTTGTCACTGGCAACAGTGTCACATGAGTCGGCTGCTCATATATACGGCGCTCTCGCTAAACCTCAAAGGAGAGGGGAGCGGGACCTAAGAGGGCATTGAAGGTTGGGGTCTCCAATCATTGCCCGCATTAACCCCACCTGCGCCGCTATCTTGTTAACTATATGTGGCCATGTATTAACGCACAATTAGCTTAGAGATATAAGCGTGTGTTGCTACATTTTGGCCCAATTATATATAAAGGACACATAGTGACCCATAATCTCATTCGGTCCGTCCGGTCCGCCTTTACAGCGGTTAACCAGTACCCTGCTGTATTTGAGAATATTGGAATGCAATAGATGTGACTGTTAACATTAATCCACTAGACTATCTCAGTCTACAGTTACCGTTCTTGAGCTGCTGACTCCGTGTCGATTCAGCTTGTGTACCTAACCTTGTTTTAATATTTTATTACACACTCTTTGTTTCATATCAATTTTATGTGGTTAATTAATAAAAGTTAAGTTTTATTCATATCTTTTTGGGACCTCAGATTCAAGAGTGGGTAGGTGCAACACTATGGGTCGTACTTCTTTTCTTCTTTTTGTTCTGCTTTTTTTTATTGACACCGGCTAATTTTCACGCCGGTTTCACAAATTTATTCGCCGCAAATTCGCACCTGCCAAATAAATTTGCCCATCACTAATCAGAACTCACTGTTTATAACTGATGACATCAGAACTCACCGTTTATATATACATGCAATTTTTGGGGGAATTAGTGTTTGGTAGGCAGGTAAGCATAGAATTTTGAGCTAAGAGACAGGGACACCAAGGCTTTGGACAAAACACAGGTTTATTAGGCCCTGAACATTCACAACAAATGGCAACAGAAAACATTCAGGGTAGAGTTCAACAACTTCAAAGTGGAACAGTCAGGGTTTTTCACCCACTGTGCTCTACCATCCAGGAAAGCTCTTACCCTCTGGAACTTCAGAGCATTAGGGCTTCTCACTCAGCCCTGCTGGCTTCCCCTCCTGGGACTCAGGTTTACTAGCATTCTCCCCTCCAGGGATTAAGGCTCACCAGCCTCTGCAACACTCTTGCTGGCAGCAAGACACCTTCTGCCGGGCATGGTCTCTCCCAGCAGCACCACACTTCCATCCAATCTTGGAGGTGTCTGGAGAGGCCCACTTTTTTACATTCCCAGGTAACTCCTCTCTCAGCTGCCACTTAATTACTTGGCTGAAAGAGAATATTAACCCTACCTGTGCTGGGTATCCCTCTGTAACCCATTTCATGCAACTTAAATGCATTCTTTTCAGGGCACTTTCCACTAAGTAAATTCTAGCTTAGTGAGGTAGAACATTGGACTTCTCTTCCCAGATGGGTCCTTGTGATGCTGAAGGAGGAAAGTAGTGTTGTTGAACAACTAAACATTTCAGCCGCTGCAAAAAAGGACACTAGAGGTTCTTAAACGTAAACAAAAGGTATATTTGAAAAAGTCTGAGTTACAACTGGTCAATGAGGTTAGTAGATGGCAATAGCATTCAAATACAGACAGGATGTCAGATGCACATTAAAGACAACCAGCTACTGGTCCAGATCCTCTTCAATAGAAATGTTAAGGGAGTAAAGACTAGCTTGAATCCTTTTTCTCACTGTGGTACCTTTATGTTCAAGCCAGTTATGCCTCAGGGAGAGCTACTTCCAGCTATGAAATCTAGAGTTGTCACCTTTTCCGGCATCAAAATCCAGATAGAGGGGCATGGCGATGATGTTGGTGATGTCCGAGGGCAAAGTCGTGACATTGTTGATGAACCTGGTGATGTCTGGGACGGGTCTGGTGAAGTTAGGGGCATGATATTACACCCCCTGCTGCTCACTAATATTTGAGGGAAAAATGGGCTGTCCAGTTCAAAACCAGACAGCTGGCAACCCTATTTTGGAGGACAAGGCTGATCTCTAAACTGTCTAGTTGCGTTCCTAGAACTGTCCTACTGGTGGCTTACATTGTCTACAGAGGTTGTCCCTTTGGTTCAATCTTTAGTGGGGCTTTGTTGTCCCAGGCTTCTTAGCAGACATCCACCTTAGTAAGAAGATAGAGGCCAATGAGGAAGAGACCTGGGCTCCCAGTCTATTAATAAGTGAGACAGGAAGTGTAAAAGGGGGTAGTCATACACTTCCTGGGAAATACTAACCTACCCAGGTACTGGGACATAGGAACAGAGGGAAATTTCAAAGTCAGAGTGGAAGTTATCCTTATGGCTCCATACATGTATATGTTTATATTAATCTGTGAAAATTGCAACAATTTCTACTTCTATTTTGGTCATAATGGGTCCAGATGCTAAGTAGTTTTTCATGCCTTCACCTAAGCTCTCCCTTAGAAATGTGCTCCTGTAATTATATTAGTGCCATTTTGTGGTTATTCCTGTTAAGATCGCATTGTAAATCTTGTGAGGTAATAAAATATTTTTAGATTTCATCTTAGAGAATTTTGTAATTGATGTGGTACATACAGTAATTTGAGAGGAAACAAACACATTTTATATACATATTCTTTTGCAAAATCTAGATT
This sequence comes from Xenopus laevis, assembly GCF_017654675.1. Lineage (NCBI taxonomy): Eukaryota > Metazoa > Chordata > Amphibia > Anura > Pipidae > Xenopus > Xenopus laevis. Next base: position 123,189,535 of record NC_054372.1, on the reverse strand, counting down.
TTGTTGGAAACAGTGACATCTGTTGGCCACTATATGCAAATTACTTTGAATTTCAACACTGCATTACTACCTGATTGTATAATTAATATTTCGATTCCGCTTTCTGTCTTATGCATGCCCAATTAGTGCTAACCTCAATGACCGTGAATTTATTTTATATTGTAGGGTTTGACTGAGAAACAGATGAGAAGAATATTTTACCAAAGGCTATGGCAGGAGGGCAAAGGTTACTTGATGAATGGAATGATTTTGTTAGTTTCTTAAAAATATTGTACATTTGGTCAAATGTCAAAAAAAAAACCATGATGTGAATTCCATACACAACTCTGTAAAAAAAATATTTATTCATGTTGTGATCTTAGTTTTTTGCAATTATTCTTATGTTCTGAAAACAACATAACATAAAAATGTATCCTAAAAGAAACAGAGACAAAAAGGAAGTGGAAACATAGAACATAGACATATAATTTACTGTACCTATATTCAGTATTTTTTTAGAAGAAAGAACAGAACTGTTACCTTTAGAAAATGAAACATTTACAGAATTGTAGCAATATACAATGACACCAGAGGATAGCTTTAGGGTATTACCATGCAATTAGACAATCATCTCAGACCTGGCAAACTTCCATCGTTCTCCATGGAAGGAAATGTCTTTTAGCCAAGAGAGAGGGAAAGTATTGAATTTTATTACGCATGGATAATATAGTTGAAGTTGGAAAATGCTGTAGAAATAATGGGATTTCTGTAACAGTTTATTACTGGACTACATTTCCACAAGTATATCAACAGCTGCTTTGACATCACCCTACACCAGACACATTTTGAAACTTTGAAAAGGCATATGAGCAAAGCTGGAAAGTGGCAAAGTGTGTAAAAGCAGTAACTGTTACTACACTATTGCAAAGCTCTGTAAATAAGGCTCTTTCTGAATCCTACAACCACATATCCATTTGTTAATAAATTGGCCCTCATTTAAGTTTTTCTTTTTTTCTTGAAAGTGTGTTAATTGCACAACAAAGAAAACTAAACAAAATAAACTACAATCCAAGATATTTCCAGCTCCCCATCACAAGAGTATGTAAAAGTAAAACTATAATGCGTGGCAAGTTTATTTGCACTGCAATGTTTATTAATTGGACAACAAATTTTGAACTAAGGGGAATTCAGAAGGATTTCTATTACTTTGATATTTTCTTCATTATTCAAAGGGGTCAATAAAAATGTCCTATGCAGTGTGCAAAGTACAAAAAAGGATGTGTGGATAATTGTGCCAACAGCTACAGACATTTTGAAGCACATTGACCTGCAGATTGTTTTTGAATCTAGGGGCCCATTTACTTAGCTCGAGTGACGGACGGAATAGAAGAAAAAATACTTCGAATTTCGAATGGTCAAATATGGCTACTTCGACTATCGAATAGGCTACTTTGACCTTCGACTACGACTTTGACTTAGAATCAAACGATTCGAACTAAAAAGCTTTCGACTATTCGCCCATTCGATAGTCGTAGTACTGTCTCTTTAAAAAATACTTCGACCCTCTAGTTCGCCACCTAAAACCTACCAAGGCCAATGTTAGCCTATGGGGAAGGTCCCCATAGGCTTCCTAACAATTTTCTGATCGAAGGAAAATCCTACGTTCAATTCGAAGGATTTAATCGTTCGATCATAGGAATAGCGCTAAATCCTTCGACTTCGATATTCGAATTCGAAGGATTTACATTCAGCAATCGAATATCGAGGGTTCATTAACCCTCGATATTCGACCCTCTGTAAATTTGCCCCCTAGTGTAGCCTGTATTAGGCAGAGCTAAAAAAAAAAATCCAGCACTCTATGCAAAGAACAACATCCCTGGGGGCGCAAGTTCTTTTAAATGAGCACTAAGAGGTGTGGTCTTGCACCCCTTATTGCTCTAGGACTTGCATCCCCCAGGCTTGTAAATGAGCCCTGAAACCTTTACTGATTGGAAAATTCATTTTATTGAACAAACCATTCCATCATGAAAATAAATTGTTAAATATGAAACAGCTCTTTTCTTATTTTTTGTTACTGGTAATTAGAGAAACTCATCTATTTTGCCAAAAAACAGGTGAGGTAAAATTCTCAAATGGCAAATGTGTTGTAACCAATGTGTCAGGAATCAGGATGGAATCAAACCCTGGTCTTTGTATTTGGACAATCCTGCATTATACTGGTGAGCTTCTGGGGAATCTTAGTGCGTATACTAGACACTGCCCTGAACAGACTTACTATATTCTTGCAACACGCTTACCTTATCTTGCCTCATTAACAACATGTGTTGTCAGTCAAGCAATCAAGGCCCTTTATAAGCCTGTGCCATCAAACTTCCTGTTGTTTGATCATCTGAGCTCCTGAGCCCATTCTACCTGTGTTGTGCTGATTCCTGGTTCCTGTGTTTCCTGCCTTGCTCCGTGTTGGCCTTCCTGTGTTCCTCGCTCCTACCTTCCTGTTCTCACCTGGTACCCGACTCCTACTACTCTGGATTCCCTTGGTTCTGACCTCCGGCCTGTTTCTCAACATTGCTCGTCTGCTGCCTGCCATTTGACCTCAGCCTGCCTTTTGTGCTTCACCTGCCTGCCGCCAGCCCTGACCATTTTGCCTGTTTCTGGACTTGCCTCTCTCCATTGCCAGCCTCATTACAGGCCTGTATTTTCCAACTTCTGTGTGTTTGATATTTTCTCATTTTGTTATTAAATATTTACTTTTTGCCTTACTATGGCTTCTACTAACTGTCCATCCATTCAGGGGTATTACTTTGCAAATAGGCTCCAGCCCGGTGGTCACTCACCTGTAGCCAGACATGACACAATGGGATTTGGTATCTTTTTTTTTCTGTTTTTTTTTTTTCCAGCCCAGAAGCTTACTTGCACATCATTGAGGAGATAGAGAGTAATAATGTTCGAATGGATGCAGTGGGCCCTATGCAAAGAACAGGCTACACTAAAAATGAGCACAAATCGAGGTGATTGATCAAAGACCCCTTATGTAGTTTTCCGTTTCACCATTATATCTTTCAGATTATTAAAAGGGTTCTCCACCTGTTTTTACATTACATAACTAGTAACATTACACAACTGTTATGTCCTTCTACTTTTCAAATGATCTTTTCTTTTCACTTCAAAGCTAAACTATTAGTTGCTGACATTGATCTGAACAACAATCTTTATTTAGTACTTTTTACGATCTATATTCTTCATGAATAAAATAGTAACTTATAAAAGATTTCTGGCTCAATGTTTTTGTAAAGATTTCTTTCAAGACGCCATGTTTAATTGATCAGTATCACCTCCTGGCATACTGTCTTTATATAATTTGTTTTCTCATCAAGATCTGAAAAGACACATTTTGACATAACAAGTCAGTATAGGCCTTCTCATCAATAATTCTCAGTTACCAGGGTATGCTGGTTAATATTGCTTGGCAAGCACCCTAAGGTGTATTTTTATTCTTTGTAAGTGCAAAGGTAAAGAGTTTACAAGCATATTTCATGGACTGACATTTGGCATTAGGCCAACATTTCTACAACCCTTTTTTTTTTTTTTTTTTTTTATAAAGCTTTTTCATTATAGTTTTTTAATCCTTTAGAGTGCTAAAATTAGAAATACATGTCAATTCACTATTGGCAAAAGAGAACATAATTTTTGATAGATTATATGTGGCACCTATGTAATGATACCAAGTTTTGGGTAAAGTGAACACTTTTTTCCTCTTGCATATTGCCTCCTTGTTTCATGCTATCCACAGAAACTACTCTAAGCCAGGTAGCACCTACTAGGGCATCATGGGGAATAATGCAAAGGAGAAGGACAATCCATAGAACCCAGGTATCCCAGGTATGGGATCTGTTATCCAGAGTGCTCAGTGGAGCACTACTTAAGTCTACTACAAAGTCATGATAATGATTAATTATGTAGCACTATAGTAAACTGCTTTGTATTTAGCTACTTTCCTTTGTGGGCTGATACCAGAGATGAGCTCTCTTTCTCAGGGGTAAGCCCTCGCAACACGGTGGAGGCAGGGTGTAGTGTAACTGTAACTAGGTGCAATAGCACAATGATGGGCGCCAGTAGTTCTTTAACGGTTGAACAAAGAACTGTATTTATTAAACAATAGCACATAGATCATTCGGCACATTGATCCACAATGGAGCATAGAATATACACAGCAGCATAAAGGAAACATATACTCACAGCACGTATAGGCTGAATCCCTATAGGCTAGGGAATACAAAGCAGAGAGTATGTTGACAGCATGTGATGGGTATTGCCCAGTTTTCAGGATATCTTCCAGTGGCAGACTAGGGGAATTCCTGTCATCCCTATCTCAACACTTTAGTCCTTACTCCGGGTCAGTAATACCCTGGGATCTTAATCCCTCTAATCTCCTCGGCGGAGCCTTGAGCTGCTCAATGCATTGGAGTCAGTGGGCACTTGTTTCTAGAGTTCTTTCTCACACTAAATGCAATAAAGTCAATTAAGTGAATGGACATTTTTTTTTCTCACACCTAAATTTTCTTCTCATGCCAAATCCACTGAAATCAAGGGCCATTTTTTCCTTGTTTTTTTTTTTTTCTTTTACCAAATGTATTTGAGTCAATGGTAATTTTTTTCTTATGTTTTTTTTTCTCATGCAGAAAAAGACAGTAAATGCATGGTTTCATTTCAGTGCAGGTTTTTGCCACGAAAACGCACATTTCACTGCGAATCTCTAACAGCTAAAAAAAATGTGTTCATACATAATAGTAGCTTTTGTGATCAAACACCACAGATCTTCTATATAATATTTCAAATACTAACTGTATCTGAGATCAAGGCGTTGTTAGTTTCTCCATTCTGAATATCGACCAAGCATCCCAATTTAGTCTCACCTTTAAAACTGTAATTGGATTAATTAATCCTATTAACAATAAGCGAGTGATTTATTGATGTAAGGGATTTAGCTTGATTTATTTGAACACATTTTTTTCTAGTTCTTTACGTGTAAGTCAAAGAGTACACTCTATAATAATAATACAAATGTACTTTATGAAATCTGCAATCAAACATAGTGACATAAATGAGATTCATAAATTCATGCTGTCTTTGACTACAAAGCCTTATTTTTTTTCTGTGAAGAGGATGAGTAATACATACTGCCAAAAATTCTCTACTCCTTCATGCCATATAATTATAGCCTGTAAAATGTTACAATGCTGACGGCACTGAGCTGTTGACTCTTGACACTATCTAAAGAAGCTAATTATCTTTTCACTTACAACCCCTTTTCACCCCTGTCTGCTTTGTATTGTTTATGTGAGAAAGCACTGCAATTAAAAGTTTGACAGCATGTAACAAAATTCATCCACCTGCATGGAGAAGTTTTGCTTGTCATGTGCAGAAAAGGCAAAGTTATAAGGCAGAAAACAGAGGAATAAATACTGTATATATGTGTTTATATATTATTCACTTTTGAAGTCCTGAGAGTGCAGTATTTTGGCTATTGAGTTACTGTATTTATTATATTGTTTGTAATTATACATTTGCTGAAGAAATGTTCTTTTAATGTTTTTTTTAATACTCACACACATGTATACTCTGTATACAAATACAGGTATAGGATCCCTTTTCTGGAAACCCGATATCCAGAAAGCTCCGAAATATGGAATGGCTGTCTCCCATAGACTCCATTTTATCCAAATAATCCAAATTTTTAAAAATGATTTCCTTTTTCTCTGTAATAATAAAACGGCAGCTTGTACTTGATCCCAACTAAGATATAATTAATTCCTTATGGAAGCAAAAAACCAAGCCTATTGGTTTATTTTAATGTTTAAATGAATTTCTAGTAGACTTAAGGCATGAAGACCCAAATTAAAGAAAAATCCGTTATACGGAAAACCCCAGATCCCATACCTGTACTGTATAGCTCATACACCTGTACAGTACAGTGACTATATATGAGAGATCTATTATCTTAAAGGCATTTAAAATCAGGTTGAACAAGGAACAAGCAATTTGTATTTTTTTCATATTTATTACAGACTTTGCAAAGATTAGGCCAATTATTGTTTAAATGTGCTTTAAAAATCATTAGAACTTGCTACTATGCACTTATTAACTGCTACATAAATGTTTCTGGAATCATAAAAATTAAGGCCCTTGCATAATGATGAGCATGAGTGGAATTTTATTAGTTATTCTTAGTGCTTTTTCTCATAGATAACATGGTATTTTTTTTACAAAACAAAGAAGTTGATCGTTTCATTTTACGAGAATTGTATTGGAGGTAATTTCATAATAAGGTTTTCTTCATCAATTAAATTAGCTCTGCTCATAGTTTTCATTGCTCTGTGCAATCTTTTATCTAATATATCTGAACTCTTGTATAGCTGTTCTATGAAATCAACTTTTATATAGGATTCTAATTTCAATGTGAAATTAAAGATACTTTTTATATGAAACTACTCTCTCTCACTTTGAATAGGAACTGCAAAGAATAGAAGGTTATCTAAAAGGCCAATAGTCAATGAATTTCTAGCATCATTATTCACTTGTCAAAAATAAGATCACATCTTGGTTAAGAACTGGTAATATCATATAAAGAGAAAATAAGGGCAAATAGCAGTGATGAGGGAAAATGTCCTGTTTTGGCAAAGAATTGGAGAAAGATATGGAGAATGGCGAGTCAAATGGCCAAATGCATTGGTGTCTATGGGTGTTTTTCAGCAAGTTTTTTTTTTTTTGTAACTAATAGTTTTATTGAAATTTTTCATCAAAAAAAAAATACAAAGAAGAAAAACATTCAAAGAAAAGAAAAGAAAAAAAAAACAACAAAAGGGAAAGAAAATGAGTGGGTCAGCAATATATAAAATAAGATATACGAAAAGACATAAGAAATACATACATACTTAAATAGTTATATAAACTTGCCATTCAGAGTTTACACATGGGATATAAAAGGGTAGCCAACACGATGACCAAATTGAAGAAGCAGACCAAGCAAGAAAACATACAGAACAGGGCTGAGGTCATAGACCAGAACTCCCCAGCCTGGTTTGGTATTCAATAATGAACAAATAACTCTACACCTAAGTTACATTCCGCAGGTCCCAAAAAGACCATATTTCCAGGAATTGTGCCATAGTGTTCCGGATATAAGCAATCCTAGACTCGAAATTCCTATTAGATTCCACTCTAGTAAGCACTTCAGCCAGGGTAGGTGATTGAAACATCTTCCATTTCGCTGCAATTGCCTGGCGAGCTGCCGTCAGTATGTGGTTTACTAATTTCTGGACATTCCGCCTTATGTTGGGGAGTGGTTTCCCAAGTAAAAAAGTAGGAATGTCCTTCATAACTGGCTGGCCTAAGACTAAGCTCAATAGCTTCATCACCTCCTCCCAAAAAGGTTGTAAAATAGGACAAGACCAAAAAATATGTGGGAGCGAACCTACCTCCCCACATCCCCTCCAGCAAACATCCGGATGATCAGGGAAAAATTTGTTTAGTTGTTGCGGGGTATGGTACCAGAACATCAATATCTTGTAGATATTCTCTCGCTGTTTAACACAGGTAACCATACTTTTAGCATTTTGCCAAATAGCAAACCATTCTGCTTCAGTCAATGGCTGAGGTAATATATTGTCCCATTTCAGCACATATGAGTGGCGAGTCGGGCTCATCTGTAGCATTTTATATATCCGAGATATCAAACCCTTTTGGGGAGGCCGTCTCTGGCCACTTTCTCAAATTCGGTCAGTGTGGTATGTTGTGCACTGGTACCATACGGGGCAACAAAATGTCTGACCTGGAAATATTCAAATAGATGCAAACGAATGTGAGGAGCTCTCCTAGTGAGATCAGCCAAGGGTAAAATCCGTTTAGTTTTTGAGTCCAATAGATCATGGACAGTATGCATACGAGTTTCAGACCATCTAGAACAAAAGTCCACTGAACGGCTGGGTGGAAAAAAGGCATTATTGAGATATATCGTGCCTAGAGGCCGATCGGAGGAGAGTTTAAATTTCCATCTAAGCCTTTCCCATATCTGCAGAGTCAGCTTTGTAGAGGAAAGAAAATCCTGCAGGGATGGGGTAGACCCAGTCGGGTTCCAGATAAACGCATTTAAATGTCCTCTATCATGCCACTGGTTTTCGATTTGCCCCCAGGTGGTGTAGGGTACCCAATGTGACCATGCCAAGAGTTGCCTCAGCTGCGAGGCCTCATAATATTTGGCAAAAGATGGAACTCCCAGGCCTCCCCTATCGGTCGGCGAAAGCAGTACTGATTGCGATATCCGGTGTCTACGGTAATTCCATATATATTGGTGGCAGATAGTCTGAATTTCTTTAAGAACACCATAGGGAACTGCTACTGGTAAGGTTTCAAACAAATACAAGAATTTGGGCAAGATACTCATCTTAATAGAAGCAATTTTACCAAACCAGGATAGGGAGTGACCAGCCCATTTCGTCAACAATTTCTTAGTCTGAAGTATCAAAGGAGCATAATTATATTTAAATAAATCATTGTAATGTGGGGTTATCTGAGTACCTAAGTACGTTATGGAAGACATCTTCCAGTTGAAGTGAAAATCTGCCTTCAGAGTATTCAAGCCGACTAGTGGGATATTCAAAGGCAAAGCCTCAGTTTTACTCAAATTCAATTTATGGCCCGAGAGCGCCCCATGCTTCTCCAATATTGTGTATAAATTTGGAAGGGAAATGACAGGCCGGGTCAGCGTTAATAATACATCATCAGCAAATAATGCAATTTTATAGTCACAGTTTTTGACAGAGATTCCCATAACATCCGGACTGTTTCTAATATAGCTGGCCAACGGCTCAATGCTGATTGCATAGAGCAGGGGGGACAGGGGGCAACCCTGTCGGGTCCCATTTTTGATCGAAATAGGTTTATCAGTCTGGCCAGGAAATTTCAAGTAAGTCGTCGGGAAGCTATATAGGCTTGTAAGAGCCGTCAGAAAGGGGCCGGATAAATTAAGATGCCGCAGCAGAGAAAAAAGGTAAGGCCATCTCAGTCGATCAAACGCCTTCTCGGCATCTAAGCTCAACACAAGCACTTGATCTTTACATTTATTGGCAATTTCAATAAGGTCAACCGTCCTGCGAATGTTGTCACCCGCTTGCCGACCTTGTATGAAACCCACCTGATCATTATGAATAATTCTAGGGAGGATCGGGGCCAACCGGTTTGCCAATAATTTTGAAAAAAGCTTCAAATCAGAATTAAGCAAAGCAATAGGTCGGTAATTAGAGCAAAACTGAGCATCCTTGCCGTCTTTAGGGAGTAAAGTAAGATATGAAGTAAGGTCGGTAGTGGGTATTGGCGTTCCCTGCAAATAGCTATTGAACAAAGGGACTAAATACGGTACCAGAATATGTTTGTACAACTTGTAATAACTATAGGGTAGGCCATCAGGGCCAGGGGCCTTTCCGTTAGGTAGGTGTTTCAAGGTTGAGAGAACTTCCTCAGCTGATATCACCCTATTAAGCTGTTCCAGGTCTTCAGCATTAAAATGGGGAATGTCGGTATGGAGTAAGAAATCAGACAAAGTAGTTTGAAAAAGGGTCGGATCTAAAGGAGGAAGGTCGGCCTCCAAGTTATACAGTTTGGAATAAAAACTACGAAACTGGTCTCCAATCTGGGTTGGATTGTAAGTTAAATGGCCAGAATCAGTGTGTATGGAAGTAATCCGGGTAGGTACAGTTTGCTCTCTCAATTTATTGGCCAACAACGTATGCTGCTTATCCCCTTTCTCATAATAAGATTGCCTGGTCCATATGAGCGCTTTCTCAGCAGCCTGATGTTTAATGTTTGCTAATTCCTTCCTTTGGGCGATTAATTGATTCAATAAGGAATCTGTCTGGTGCTCATGATAACGGAGCTCCAAGTCCTGCAGGGTTTTATAAGCAGAGAATTGAGCTTGGGAATATTGTTTCTTCTTATGTGTGGAAAGAGCAATAATATGGCCTCTAATTGTCGCTTTGTGAGCTTCCCATAGTGTTGCCAGCGTTGATACGGAGCCTGCATTAAGCTGGAAATATTCCCTTAAATGTGTTTCTATGGAACGGAAAGCCTCAGGATCATGTAACAGCGTTTCATTCAACCGCCAATGAGGGTCCTTAGGGGGCAGTTTGGCTATGTGTAGGGTCAAACTAATTGGGGCGTGGTCAGACCACGTAATCGGTGCAATGTCAGCGGTAAATTTTAAATGCAAACAAGGATGCGAAATAAATAAATAATCAATTCGGGTATGCACCTTATGTGCAAACGAATAAAAAGTATATTGGCGTTGACTAGGGTGACCAATCCTCCAAGAATCAAAGAAAGAGTTTTGACACAGGAATTTCCTAAATTCGACAGAGTGGGATTGTATAGTATGGTCAAGGGAAGGATGCGACCGATCCAAGTGCTGCGAATACACTAAATTAAAGTCTCCTCCAAACACTGTGTACATCAATGGGTCAAATAATTCAGTCCCTAGAATTCGTTTCAGGAATCTAAGCTTATTCGTATTAGGCACATAAACATTAATCAGCTGTATAGGCAGGTCAGCATATTTACCTTTCAAAATGATATAGTATCCCTCTGGGTCAGATAGAGACGTCTCCACCGCTAGTGGGCAATCCTTATGTATTAATATGGCTACACCGGCTTTTTTAGTAGCACCAGAAGCATAGTAAGCCGTAGGATAATGTTTTGAAAACAACCGCTGAGGACTCGATTTTTGAAAATGTGTCTCCTGAATAAATGCTATGTCTGCGTGTAGGTCCTTCAGCTCCTTAATCGCTAAATAGCGTTTCCCTATACTATTTAAACCTTTAACATTTATAGAAATGATCTTAGCCATTGGTACTATAAATCTCCATTGCGGATGTATGCACTCTATGGGAAAAATCAGTAGCCTCCAATAAGCCGTGGCCCCTTGTCAGTAGGAGAACACCATCTCGACCCAGAGGGTAAACCTTCACAGAGATATTAAGCAATATAGTTGGCACACATAAAAACAGTGTAAACATCAGAAGTACAATAAACACAAGTAGAGCCGTAGCTAGAGCAACAAGCAATTGTAGCCACCACTCAAATAGCAAAATAAAAAAATGGGAGAGAAAAAAAAACAAAAGAGCAAAAAGGGAGTCCCAAAACAAAAAAGGGGAGTCCCAAAACAAAAAACAAAAAAACCGTCTAGGAAAAACCTGTACATCTTTGTTGTCGTAGCGTTCCAGACCCATAAGGCAAAAAGAAAACTGAAGCTCCGTTCGTAGAATAGGGGTCAAAACTTCCCGTACAGGTCAAAAAAAAGAACTATATCCTCTCAAAATGACCAGCAAGAGAGGAAAAGGGGGCACAAAAGGCTCCCTAGATGGGGGAAAGTGGTGCCACTCCGGAGAAAAGAACTGCCCTCCAAATTCAGGGCCAGTGCCAGGACATGTAGGCAATCACAGGATAACTAGATCCATGGAAGGGGGTACCTTCTCTTTCAAATCAAGGTGGCGAAGGAGATAAAGAAAGCTTAGTTGCCCGAGGTGAGCTGGAGGCTTTGGACCACTGTGGGCTCAGAGGAGGACGTTCCCGGTTCGTTGTCTCTGTGGGTTCGAAATCTCTTGATTGGAGACCCAAATAGGCCATAAACCTCTTCCCATTACGAGGACTGTGTAATGTATGGGATTTTCCGTTGTGCGTAACAACCAATTTAAATGGGAAGCCCCATCGGTAAGGGATCTTCTGGGCCCTCAGAGCTTGGGTTACAGGACGGAGCTCCCGCCTTTTAGCCAAAGTCATTGGCGATAGGTCAGCATAGACTTGGATCTTGATATTGCGAAAGTCTGCTGTGGTAAGGGAGCGAGTCTTAATCAGAAGCGCTTCCTTGCTCTCGTAGTAGTGAAACTTGACTATCACATCCCGCGGGGGTTTAGTGTCAGGAGTTCAGCAAGTTTTTTTTAACAAGTACACTGAATTCTAGGCTCACAGAAAAAAATGTGCTCATCCCTAGCAAACAGTTGAAATTAATCAGTATATATTTGTATTAATTGATTTAACTAGTTGTGGATGATTAATTCAGCCTCCAGCTACAGATATTTCAGTAGTATCTTTTTAATTCAGTCAAAGGGATAGGGTGTATTATATGAAACAGCAGTCCATATCCAATCCATGTCTCAAAATAAGCATTTCTAGATGCCAGCAGTAATGGAACAAAATGAATGCTTGGTACTGATTTCAAAAAGTAAATTGCTTGGGTTTTCAGGTGCACTAGTGGGTAAGAAGATTGTCACTTGAAAACACAGCAAACATGTTAAATGAATACATATTTGAAGCACTGTGTTTTCTGGGATAAAATATCTTTTGTTATTTTAGGACATAATGGCTTTAATTGATATTAGCAAACAACACTGAAATATTTTTGATTCAATCTAGTCAAACATATTGAAATTATGTTCATTTGTTTTGAATTTTATAAAATGATGTATGAAACCAGATCACTGGTATGGGAGGAAAACCAGTGATGTGTCATAAAGGAAGGAATAAACATAGCTCTGATCACAGAATGTAAACATTATGCAATTACTAAGCCCATCAGACACCTGCAAGTATTTGTACTTAAATTTTAAGAAATAGATGACTATCCGTGCACAGAGCTGACAAAATGTACACAATGTTTTCCAGGCTCAATATGCAATCTCTGCTCATTTGAGGTTCTCTCCCCATAATAAAGGTAAACAGAACTAAATGAATTACTCATAGTATAAAATATTTAATACGGGACACATCTGTATAATTTCCCTTTAATTTGAAGTTACTAAATAATAGCAGTAAAGCAAGCTACATTGATTTGCTAACAATTAGAAGTATGTATCACCTATAAAGATGCCTGATGATTAATACTTGTGTACCATTTTAAAGCAATATTTAGAAACAAATAGTATCTACTTTAAACACTTAATAGAGGCCATTGTAGTTAGTGCCTGAATGGCAGCTACATGGATCCTATAAACTGCAAAATGTTTAAAGGAATGCTGTCATAATTATTGTAGTTTTTATTTCTAAATGACACTGTTTATATATTACAAACAATTCATTCTACCATATAAAATTCTATTCCTGAACCGACAAGTGTATTTCTTTAATTGTAATATTGGTGTGCAGGCAGCCACCTCAGGTCATTGTACCTGATCCTGTACTTTCAGAAAGAGCCAGCGTTTCAATTGGAACTTCGTTTGTAAATATTATTATGGATTACATCAATATTAATATGAATATTAATATTAGGCTATAATATTGATATAACTGTAGGTTCTAAAAGGGAGGGTTGGCAAAGAAATGATATTCAACTCACTGAAAGATGTTTTTTGCATAAAATCAAAACACACTAACACAATTGCAGAAAATAATGAACAATAATATATACATAAATATAGGAATGGGCAAAAGGAAAAATCAAATCTATAATTCAAAATAATAATCACTGATTATATACAATGAGTATTCTAACTCAAATCAACAACTCAAAATAAGAACAATAATCAATATCCACAATATGCAAACAGCTTACAGTTGTAGAAAGTTTCCAACAATCTATTTCAAGTAGTGATGGGTGAATTTGTCCCGCAAAAAAAATTTGCGAAATGACAAAGTTCACAAAACACATTGAAGTCAATGGGCATCAAAATTATTTTGACGTGAGCGACAATTTTTATACGTGTGACTTTTGTCCAAATGGGCCTGCAGAGTTCCTGTTTAGAGATAGGCCCCTGTACATAGAACTCCAGGACTGTACTTTGGACTCATCTTATATACTGTTTTAGAGTCTCACCCCACAAGACAACTTGATAAAACAAAACCACAGTGAACTCTCAGCTCTTGTTTTGGTGACACAACTTTCCAGCACAATATGCAGAAAGGAATACTTTTGAGATCCTGTAATTGCTGGATCTTATAATAGGTTTTATGACAGGCTTTTTGTATAGTATTATGAGAACCTGTAGTTAGCCATCATTTACACATTCTGATGAAACTGTTATTACCACCACAGGACCAACTGTTGAACCTGAATACCCTGGTGCTTCTGGATCTTTTTGGAGTCTGTCTTTATTTATATTTGATTGTGTAACATTTCTTTTGATCTGGGAAACTGCAGTGTTATCAGATCAGTCTTTTGGCAACTCCCTGTCTAAGCATATGTCTTTTTCCCCTCTCCATGTCATTAATATTTACACATGAATTATACACATATAAAATATTTCTAGTGAGACTTAATTCTTAAACTTTCCGGTAAGCTATTGTTTCTACTACTTAATGTACTTGTAGGAGTCATGGTGGGACTTAGATTTTTACATATCTTCCTCTAAGTCGGGCATCAGTGCGTTTTTGGCAAAGCAGGTGTCAGGGAGCCATTATCTTGTTACCTTCCAGTTGTACTGTTGATTCTGTGTAGCAGTAAAAAGTGACTCAAGAGTACAAGTACAATGACTGAGGGCACCTGGGAAACTAAAAACATGTCTAGCCTCATGTCAGATTTGAAAATTAAAAATAAAAAATATAATTGGCTCTTTATAAAAAACGGGTTTTAGTGCAGGTTTCTTCTGGAGCAGCACTATTAACTGATGCATTGTACTGATGCATTGTAAAAAAAAATGTTTTCCAATGAAAGAGTCCTTTAATGCATTCAGGGATACTGTCTCAAAAGTGATATATCAAACACAAACAAACTATATTGGCAAAGAGGAATAGTGGTCACAAGTCTAAGTTCATTGATTGGTGCTTTCTCCATAAACAACGTAATAGAGGGAGTCTAGGGTGAACTAGGCCGGTGGGGCACTGGGAGAAAACCCAGTGGGCACTAGCCCTCATGGGCCCTTTTACCCAGGACTGCTCCCTTCTTCTCTCCCTGCTGACCAGGGTCAGAAAAGGTACACAGTGGGGCAACCCAGGACTGCTGCCTTCCCCGTCTGTGGGCCCCTACACACTCCTGCTGGCTTAAATTCCCAAAACAAGATGGGCCCAGGACACCCACCCTAACACTGAAGAATGGCATTGATTAAACTAGCAAGGTGGTAAGAGGAGGTTTAAGTAAGGAAAAGAGGAATAATCTCAACTGAGTGGTCTTCTTAAGTGGGCTTGGGTTTTCTGTGTTGCAGTGTTTTCTTAGACAGTGGGTAATGCTTGTCAATGTTAAAAGAGACTGTTGTCCCCTGTTTAATGGAGTTTATTTACACCCTCCTTGGGTATTGGTCCTGGGTTATAGAAGTCTGAAGTGAAGCTTGCCTTGTCCATCTATCTGCAGCTGCATTGAGAGGCTGACATGGTGGCTGGCCTGCAGGGTTGGACTGGAGCAATGGAGGCCCACCTGGACTGCCAGACAGGCAGTCCTGGGGGCAACCTCCTGGCTTCCCTCTGCGTGCCTGTACGAACGCTGATGTGATGCGCGCCTGCGTGAAGCCAGTGTGACTTACGCCTGTGCAAACGCTGACACTCGGCGATGTGCACAGAGGTGCGAGAGTTGTTTTTGGAGGGAGCAGGTCTGGTCCATCCCGACACTGGTGGCCTGCATGTGCCATGGAGTTGCAGCAAGCATTCCTGTGGGGTTTGTTATCTAGTTTTGTGTTACAAGTTGTTAGGATGACTGTTAGGATTCACAGACATGAGCTAAGGTGCTGGGTAACTTAAAAGTATTTATTAAACAAAAAATAATCACAGACCTTTGCAGAGCGATATAAGGCAGCAAAAAACACCAGTCCAGAATCAGGCTGAAATTCGAGGGCAGGTGGCAGGCAAAACAGAATGAGGTACAGGCAAAAAGGTCAGGACGGGCAGAGTTCATGCAAAGTCAAATATCAGGCTGAGGTCAAAACCGGGAAGTCCAAAAACAGATCAAGGAGGGATACCAGGGAACAGGAACAAGACAAGATTACCAGGATAAATTCAGGGGAACAGGATTCAGGACCACAACAGGAAATCAGGATCACCCGGCTTGGAGTAGCAGTTGAGCTAATAATCCAGAACAGGGTGTTGGGGAAACAGGCTTAAATAGCCCTCCAATTCATACTTGCCCTCAGCTGGATCAGGGGTGTGTATGCAGTAAGACTGGCCTGGAGTCAGCGAAGCAACAGGTATCTTAGAGCCAATCCTCCAACGCACTACCTTCTGTGGATCAAGCAGGAGGAGCAGTGCCTGGAACACCACAGGTCCCTGGTTCGAAAACCAGGGAGTTCCTCGCACAAGTTTAAACCTGTGTTATTGCTTAGTGAGTTAATAAAAATGTGGCCTTTATGCATACATACATTCATTCCATTCCATTATCTCTGAAAGAAATTGGAACTTTTTTCTCTAATTGTGGCCCAATAAGCCACAAAAACAGTTCAGGGATAGTGATGAGTGAAATTTTCCTCCAGGTTTCACCATTGAGAAACACTCTAACGTATTGTGTCTTGAATGAATAGAATTGAAAGGTGGGTGAATTTTTGTAGGGTGAGCTCTAATCTCACAATTTGCTAAATCTGCCCCATAGAGTCAGAGTAGAATATGAACAAACCTCCATTTATGCTCTGCTAGACTTTTTAGGTTAATCCTCCATTTTTTTTAAACATGGGCAGAATTACACTTCTATAAGGACTCTTACAGACGAGCGTTTTTACCTGCGCTCCCCTGCATTCCGTTTTTCTGCGTTCAGCCGCAGGGGAGCGCAGGAATAGACGCATTACATTTTTTCCAATGGGGCTGTACTCACACAGGCGCGTGTAGGCGCCGAACGCAGGAAAAATGCAGCATTTTGCATCTCAACCTGCGTTCGGCGCCTACATGCGCCTGTGTGAGTACAGCCCCATTGGAAAAAATGTAATGCGTCTCCCCTGCGGCTGAACGCAGAAAAACGGAACGCAGGGGAGCGCAGGTAAAAACGCTCGTCTGTAAGAGCCCTAAATATATTTCTAATTAGATAGCTGCTAAGATTGTATTTGCTTTCATAGCAGGACTGATTCATGCGGTGATATTACTACGTTTTCTCACAGTTCTTACATTTTCTCACAGTGATTAGTAAGCAGTATTCAATTAAGTTGAAAACCATTTGTGTATTGCTTTAATACTGAATAATCTTACATCTATCTATACTGAACTTCAGTTATGCATGGGTCATTTTGTAGCAATGATACCTAACACTTAGAGCATTGACAATAAAACTAATAATGAGATGGAAAAACACATGGCCAAGCATTGCTATCACTGATATTTCCTCATACAGTTTCATCCCAACAATAATTACAACGAATATTAATTTCTGAATATTAATTTCAGAAGTCAGAAATTTACTTTTCAAAACTCCATTGAAATCTGGAGATGACCTATTATTCCCTTCAAATGGAATCTGGTCCAGTATGTAAAATAGTTAGTGATTAGTGATGGGAGAATTTCCCGCTAAATTCGTGAAACTGAGAAAAATTCACAAAACGGAGCCGGCGTCTTGTTTATGGCGAAATTGCACCGGTGTCCAAAAAGACTGACATTTTTTTTTACACCAGTAAATTTTTGCGGCGGTTTCTCAAATTTATTTGCCAGCGGTGAATTGCGGGAATTTGTTGCAAATTCACGCCTGGTGAATAAATTCGCCCATCACTATTAGTGGTGGGTGAATTTACCGTAAATTTGTGAAATGGCAAAAAATTTGCAAACACATTGAAGTCAATGGGCATCAAAATTAAATTTAGACGCCTGTGACAATTTTTATACATGCGCCTATTTTGTCCAAATGCAGTAAAGTCAATGGGCATCCGAATAATGTTGGCGCACATCAATTTATATGTGCGTGACTATTCTGACGCGTGGCCAAATTTTTTCGACACAGCTGATTTTTTGTATTCACTGCTGGCGAAAACGCAGAAATTCGCCACAAATTCACCCATCACTAAAAAAGGAAGGATCAGAGAAATATGCAGTAGGCTGGGGCTCAGTAGCCTTGAAATACTAACTCTGGTGAGTGTGTTGTGAAAGACTGCAGATGGAAAAAAGCATTTTTGAACTGTGGTGATGTTTGACAATAAACTGTTCTTAAAGGAGAAGGAAAGGCTAAAATGAAGTAAGCTTTATCAAAAAAGTCTATATAAATACACCAGTAAACCCTCAAAGTAATGCTGCTCTGAGTCCTCTGTCAAAAGAAACACTGCATTTCTTTCCTTCTATTGTGTACACATGGACTTCTGTATCAGACTTGTTATGTCAGCATAAACCGCCAGAGCTTGGGCTTGAGCATGCTCAGTTTGCTACTCTCTCCCTCCCCCTCCCCTCCCTGCTGCAATCTGAGCCCAGAGCTATGAATAAACAGGGAGAAACTCAAGCAGGAAGTGATATCACACCAAGCTAATATGACCGCTGCTATCCTACACAAACAGAGAGAGTTTCTAGAGCTGTTTACTCAGGTATGTAAATCATTTTGCACAATAAATATAATGTTATATCTTGCACTATTGTGGTAATTACTGTAAATGCTTCAGTAGCTTTCCTTCTCCTTTAAGTTCAACAGAAGTGGTGTGTAAACCTCCTGTATATTCATAACTAAAGTGGTATCACTTTTGGCGCCAAAATTAGAAAAAAAATCGTATTTTTGCCCTAAACTCATCGTGGACCATGATATTGAAATGGGACCTTTGCCATTGAGTTCTACATGACCCCGACAGCTTTGAGATGGCGGATTTTCGGATTCATACTTTTTGTAGCCTCGGGATATAATACATTCAGAAAAAAACAGATTTTTTTTTTTTGGTCAAAAAAATATGAATTTTTCATGATTTTTGTATTCGGAGTTTGGTAAAAAAAAAAAACCTAAGTGTTCTGCTCATCTCTGTACTTTGTCAAGTTCAATGATATAATTCTGCATTTGTGGGAAAATGAATGAAAATGAAACGGTGGCAGTACTGTGTTTATTGTATTATGATTGTAATACATTTCATACACAGTAATAAATACATACAAATTATATTCCTGTTGAATATTTTGACATTACTATATAAATATATAACATCTTTTACAGTTGCTTATTTCCATAGGTTAAACATTTTCAGGCCTGGTTTTTCTCTTTGGGTGCCCTAAGGCCGCAAGGTCCTACCACCCTCACCAGCACCCCCACCCTCCGGGAGCATGCATGCTCGTTAGGATGCGGCTGGGTGGCATGCCACCCCTAAAATTTAGCTGCCCAAGGCTGGGCCTTTGTGACTGAACAATTTAGGCATAGGTATGATTTTGGCCCTTCCATTAAATTACACACCCAGTTCTGCATTTTACTGATCAGAAAACATCACTACTGCAATATCTTCCCTGAGGTTAGTTCCAATGCTGGTATTTCCACTCCAACAGGGAAAACTCCACTCATGATATAGACCTTTCTATTAACATTTTCTATGCAAAAATTATTCACAAAAAAATCATCAAATTTAAAACCAAATACCATCTATTCTACATTAAATCATTGTAGCATGAAAAAGTATAAATTGCTTGGCTGCAGCTTCCATGTCTGAAGTACCAAGTTCAGTGCTTTAAAAAAAAAACTGCTTTTAACCCCAAATTGGACTTCATTATTCTACTAAAAGGTAATATAAAATGAAAAGATAAAGATTTTTAAAATCAACGGAAGTAAAAAAAAAATGACCTTTTATTTCAATATTTAAAAAAGTAACCAAAGCCGAAATGGATTTTTTAAAGAAATAAATGTCACAAGAAAATAGGTTTATCCATTTCTTCAAAATAATGTTCAGTGTGTCTGCTATACTTAAAAGGAATTGTATAATCCGGGTCTTGTCATCAGATTTCTTAATTTATTTCCTTGAAATGACAGGCTTGTGAGGGTAGACCAGCCTCTCAGATGTCTGGATTACACTGTAACTATGGAAACAGGTGTTAAAGTGTTATGAATTTCAAGTTACAGTGTTACACTGTACATCACGTTCCTTACTGATGACATGTTATTTCATATGCTGACCAGTGCACTGGCATCAGTCTGATTGATTTGTAGAGCGCTGTGAAGTACAATTGTCAGAGTGAAAAGAAGCATTTTATAGTATATCATTTTTCCATCATACAGTTGAATTATACTTTAGTTATTAACATTCAATGAACAATAATGGTATAACAGAGGTAAGCATACACTTTTTTGTGCTTCACATACCAGGATCTTAAAGAAAGTGTCTATCATAGATAGCATGGTATTGATAAAATTAAAGGCAGGATAGCATGAGTCATAGTATATTTATGCCAATATGTAATAAAAATTTGCAAAAATTAAAAAAAATGCACTGCGTTTAGTGTTAAAAAAAAATAATTATACTTAAGTAAACTGTAAAGAACATAAATAAAAGCTTCTGTGTTTCTTGTTCATTTAAGTCCACTTCGCTTCAATTAGCCACGGGCATCAATTTTCAAATTTCACAAATTATTGGTGAATTTTCGCCTTTTTGCGAATTTCCGCAAAGCAAAACGGGAGAAATTCGCCCATCACTACTGCTCATAATTAAACCAGGGTAACCGACTTGTTGTGGTAAATAGTGGTAAAGAGGCTAAACGTGAGTTCTCTTTTAAGTGGTTATCTGTAAAATCAGTTGGTCCCCAAAAAAATCCTGGTGTTTCATTTTGTGTGTATTAACCCACAACACTCATAAAATATGACCTAAAAATAATTCCAGTATTTTTCTTGAGGGTGTCTTGGGGTGTTCCAATGAAAAGCCACAAACTGCTCCTACTACAACAGTAAATATAGCACAGCACCAAAAAAAGAAAGGTTTCGGTTACAGTTTTGGCAAATATAGCAGGGTTGATACATATTATAATCTGAAATTATAGAGAGAGATACAGAGAAAAGTTAACTTTTTAAAATTAAAAAAATATGTGTTGATACACATCTGTAGTGATGAACGAATCTGCAAAAAAATTGTGAAATGCATTGGTCAACGGGTGTCAAATTTTTTTTACGCGCAACAAATATTTGCTCATCACTACACATCAGTGTTAATACATTATTTAAATATATTTAGGCAATTAGAGAACTTGTACAGCAATTTTCTGTTTAAGCGTTAAAGTGCTCAACCATTGATCAGACAAGGCTGGGTTCAACAATATGAAGCAGTCTATAAATTTGACAGGTAGGTTATTTTGATTGTGTTAGGGGGTCTATCGGCTCCCAGCGAGGGAAGTCCAGACCAAGGAGGAAACTTCGGGTAAAAGTCCAAGTTCGCGGTTCAGACAAGGGTTCTGGAATAAGTGTAGTCAAATCCAGGCAATAGTTCAACAGGCAGGCAGATAATAGCAAAGTCAAGGTACATGCAGGGTCAAAGTCCAGGAATCAGCAATTAACTGAATTTAGGAACACCTAGGAATGTCTGCTGCACTGGCGCTGTAGTCGGGCACTCCTGACATTACCATTATGTCCTGGTTTCTGTGGAAATTATTTGTAAAATTCCCATACCAAACGAGGAGCATGGACATCAGTATGTTTCTCCCAGGAGCATTCTTCAGGGCCAAAGCCCTTCCATTTAATGAGGAATTGTAAAGACCCCCTGGAGAATCTGGAGTCCAGAATCTTTTCTACTTCGTACTCCTGTTTACTGTCCACAGTGATAGAAGGAGGGGAAGACTGATCCATGGAAAGATGATTGGAGATTGCTGGCTTCACCAGGGATGCATGAAACACAATGGGGATTCGCATTTCGGGGGGGAAGTTGAAGTCTGACAACCATAGGATTAATGATCTCTGAGATAAGAAAAGGACTGATAAATCTTGGACCCAAATTGGGAGAAGGAACCCTGAGATGAATGTTCCTCGTAGACTGCCACACTTTGTCCCCCACCTTATATTGGGGAGAAGATCTTTGTCTACAGTCAGCATAATTCTTATAGATTAAAGAACTCTTTTCCAAGTTGGCCTTGGTAGCAGACCAAATAGCAGACATATGGGCCACTTGATCGTCAGCAACGGGAACGTCCACTAAGAGGAAATTTTGAGGAAAGGCTTGAGTATGTTGTCCATATACAATCAGGAAGGGTGATTTCCCAATGGAAGTGTGACACGCGTTGTTATGTGTAAATTCGGCCAATGGGAGGAGATCAGACCAATCATCTTGGCATAAGGAAACATGATTTCTTAGGAACTGTTCCAGGGCTTTATTTATTCGCTTTGCTGCCCGATTGGATTGAGGAGGATTGGTATACTGAGGAGAAAAGAAGAGCAATACCTAAAGCTTTACACAATGATCAGCAAAATCTGGATACAAATTGGGAACCCCAGTCTGAAATAATCTCTGCAGGAAAACCAGGTAGCCGAAAAATAAATTGAAAAAATAGCTGGGAGAGCTCTGCTGCAGAGGGAAGTTTGCAAAGAGGAATAAAGAGTGCCATCTTACGGAAGAGGTCAATAACTACCCAAATGACGGTATTCCCTTTAGTCTTTGACATCTTTTTGTATGGTCGGCCACCACACTAGTCCATTTAATAGCTCTAAAGTCTTCTCTATGCCAGGATGTCCGGCCTGCTTGTAACAATGAGTTTGCTGCAAGATGGGGAGGCAGAGTTCTGATGGCACAAAAGCCATATCAATGGGTGTAACTGGAGGAGCAGAGGACTGACTTGACAAAATTTTACTGGCGAAGTGAGGGAACAAGGAGGCAATGATTTTAGCGGGGGGAATAACAGGATGCAACACTTCGGTATGGTGATCTTCAGGGGCAAAACTTCTGGAAAGTGTGTCCGCTTTTTGATTCTTGGAACCAGGGCAATAGGTCAGAACGAAGTTGAAGCAGGAGAAGAAGAGAGCCCACCTCGCCTATCGTGGATTCAGTCTTTGAGAGTCTGTATGAATTCCAGATTCTTATGATCAGTGAAATAGTGACTGGATGAGGGGCACCCTCCAAGAGATGATGCCACTCTTCAAGAGCAAGATTCCCAATATCTGGATCAGTTCTGCTCCCCTGGGGAGAATTTCTTGGAAAAATATGCACATGGGTGTAACTTCCCATCAGTAGAGTGTCTTTGGGAAAGAATAGCTCTGGCCCCAACATAGGAAGCATCCACCTAGATGAAGAAGGGTAACTGAGGGTCAGGATGATGGAGGACTGATGTGGATTGGAGGGCTTCACCGGCAGGAGAGGGCCAGGTATTGGGTTTTCCTCCCTTTTGAATAAGAGCAAGGATGGGGGCTACATAGGAAGAGAACCCCTTGATGAACTGCCGGTAGTAGTTACCAAACCTGATGAATCTTTGTATGGCCTTAGTGCTTAAGGGAAGAGGCCACTTCTGGATCCATCTCAACTCCTTCTGGGGAGATTACATATCGAAGAAAGGGGATCTTGGGCACCTCGAAAACGCATTTCTCAAACTTGGCAAAGGGAGAGTTTTCCCTTAAACGAGTGAGTACCTCCCTCAACTGGAAGCGATGACTTTCCAAGTCTTTGGAGGAGATTAAGATGTCGTCTAGGTACATGACCACTGATTTTCCCATGTGGTTTCTGAAGATGTCGTTCACAAACTCCTGGAAGATAGTGGGGGCATTACATAGGCCAAAGAGCATTACTAAATATTCGTAATGCCCATCCCGGGTGTTGAACGCAGTCTTCCATTTGTCCCCTTCACAAATGTGGATTAAATTATACGCCCCATGAAGGTCCAGCTTGGTGAAAATCTTGGCCCCTCTCAAATGGCTGAAAAGTTCAGAAATTAGGGGCAAAAGGTACAGGTTCTTGACCGTAATTTTATTAAGACCCCGGTAGTCTATGCATGGACGTAACCTTCCATCCTTCTTTTCCATGAAGAAGAAGCTGGCTCCAGCCAGAGAGGTAGAGGGACAAATGAACCCCCACTGGAGATTCTTGTGAATATAGTCTTTCATGGCAGACGTCTCGGCAGGAGATAAGGGATAAGTGTGACCTCTGGGTGGCATTGTACCGGGAAGAAGATCAATAGGGCAGTCGTAGGGGGAAGGAATTCTGCGTATCTTTTGCAGTAGACATCAGCGAAGATTGGTAGAGTATACAGATACCCGGTGGACGGGCGTAACAGGCAGGCAATGGGTTTGACAGTATGAATCCAATGGGGGATCTGGTTAAGACCAATCAATGGAGGGGTTGTGCAGCCGATGCCAGGGTAATCACAACACCACGCGAGCGGAAGGGCAGGTAATAATCAGGAATGATAGTCTCTCTTTATGCAAAGTCCCAACCTGCACAGGTAATTCCCCCATTGTCATGGAGATAATCGCAGAGGTCAATTACCAGAACCCATAAGGGAGTAGTCAAGGGGTGAAGTGTGCATACTTCCCTGTATATGTTTAGGCTCTCTTGCCACATTTGTCACATAAATCCTAAATCCTTATTTTAATGATTACATTATTATGGTCCCAATAAATTTTAGATGACTTAAAATCTCAAACAAAAGTATAACCTAACCAAAACATTTAGCCCAAGCAGACACAAACCTATTGCAGAAACAAAACCTCTAAATATCCATATGCCATAAAATTATATTAGAAGAATGACCATGACAATGTAAAGAATAATTATACTTGCCTCTTCAGGTTTACTATTTGTGACACTAATGCAGCTTGGATAGAATAGGTGTAAGTAGAGGAAAATACTCTGAAGCAATTACAAAATGAATGTGCTTATTTATTTATTTACCTAATGCAGGTAAAATGGCCTACAAAAACATTTTTTTAAGTGCTTTTCTAAATATACTGATGTTGTAAAATAAATGCATGAAGAATGTTCTAAGCACAAAAAAAGTGGCTTTTGCAAAAGCCACAGACGAACATAGCACAAGTGCCATTTATTGAAGTACCTACAAAGGCACTATTTTGGAATAATTTTATGCTGACAAGTCCAAAACCACTCAATATTTTAAGAGCTGTCTTCACATCAGCAACAGCTTCACACAAAAGTCAAATTTATTCTTTGACATCTTTACACTAATGGCATAATTTGAATTAAATTATAACTATTTGGCCTAGTATTACTCTTTGAACGTTTGCATTTCAAAGAATACCCTGAGCCGAACTGTTGAAAATGAATAAATATACCATATTTTTGTTGGCACAGAAATGAATGTGACAAAGAATTTGTGAAAAATTTTAAATATAAGCGTGTAGAGTTATTTTGAGAGAGGTGGATGTTCTGTTTCTAATTTATGCAGTAGAAAGGTTTACAAAAATACAAAACTTGTTATCAGCAAAATGAAATTAAAGAAGTATTTGATACTATTTATAGTTTTTTTTGTACAATAGTCTCTCGCATACTCACAGGCAGAGGGATATGTTTAATGATGCATTATTCTGAAAATATAAACAGTCCAACTGCAATTCACTACAATGGAAAAGGGCATGTCTCGCTGCACAAAATGTTATGTTAAAGGGGATCTATCTTTAAAATATTTTTTTTATATAACATTCATCTCACTGAAATAAGAAGCATTTATAAAATAACCAAGTAACTCTTCACTGTCCCACACTGAGCAACCTGTCTCTCTTTCTTGTCTGTACATGCAGTAGGTAGAGTCAATTTTTGATTTAGAGTTGAGTCTAATACATATTTTGGTGGGATTTCACACTTTGCCTAGAAGTTGTATTAGAGCTCACTCTTTTAAAATAACCAGTTCTGATTGAAATATTGTTTTGGGGCATGCAGGGTGCGTGCCAGAGTCAGTTATTTTGTTAGCTTTTGTTAGGGCTGGAGTTGGTTTTTTTGAATTAGCTCTAAAACATCTGCTAGAAAAGGGACCCCCTTCAAAGACATATTAGTCCTACCTGTCAGTCAAATTTGACCAAGACCAGGGTCGGACTGGGGGGCCCACCAGGGCTGCTGTCATAGGACCCCCCTCTGGCCTCCCATTTTGTGCAGTGCGTGTGCACACATGCGTGAACGTGCACAATGTTATTTGTCGGGTGGTTGCGGCACAAAGATGTTTCTGGGTGCAGATCTGGACCGACAAGGCCCACAAGAGCTGGGACCCCACGGGTTTTTTAACAGTGTCCCGTCGGCCCAGTCCAACCCCAATCAAGACCTCTGCATGAAGAGAGGCCTGAGAGTGACAGGTTGCTGAGAGTGAGATACTGAAGAGTAACTCATAAACGGAACAGGATTTTTAAATTAAAGCCTGTTTCACCAGAAGAAAAAAAAATCCTCCCAGCAGTTGCCATTTTTGTCCCTTTCCTTTTACATCTGCTACTGTTTTGTATTCTGGAGAGACAGCTGCGTTGACTACAGTTCATAATTAATGGAAAATTTAAAGTGAGTTTTGGTCAACCTGATTTGGAGAATTTCTGGCCTGAGTAACATGGAGAAAGGATTTCTGTCTGGTACAATTTTTTCTATGAGGAGCAATGTAAATGCTATTGCAGAGCTAAATATACCTTAACTGCACTGGAACTTTTCTTTCTCATTGACTTCAATACATTTTAGGGGTAATTAGACCTACGTACACATTGCATCTTTTGCTATTTTACCACCTAAAAATCTGGTAAAAGTAATGGACTGGTGGAATTGTCCTCTGATGATCTGTAGTAAAGATTGTGTGCACCATTTGATAAATGCATCCTATAGTGTCTCAGATGTATTTTCCACTTTTCTGTGTTACCCCTAACCCACTATCTCTTGCCCCTTCACTTTACATTTATTGCACATTGCTACATAGAGATAAAATGCATCACCCTACTAAGTATAGGGAATGTCAGTGCAACCCCCCCTGGTGGATAAAATATTGCTGGAATTATGGCAAAAACCACTACATAGTGGGTAAAGACATTGGGGCAAATTCACTGAGATGCGAAGTTGCGCCAGGCGCAACTTCGCCGCACTTTGCCAGGCGTAGTTTCGCCAGCGCTTCGCAAATTCACTAAAATCCGAAGTTGCGCACAGGGGTAGCGTAAGTTTGCGGAGTTGCGCTAGCGTTGTTTCGCTATATAAAGCGAAGTTGCGCTAGCGAAGGCTAATTTGCATACGGCGCGAAATTCAAATTTCAATGGAGGAACATGTATCTGCACTACAAATGCCTAGAAAACCTTCGAATCTGCAAATAAAAATTTTATTTTGCCCTACACATGTGCCCACTGTCTAGGTAAGTTGCCATGAGTCAGGAAATGTAGGGGGGAGGAAGGGGAGCCCCAAAAAATTTTCGATCTTTTTCAGCCTATCAGCCATCATGTAGAAAACACGCCAGCGTTTTTTGGGACTTAGAAAAAATTTTGACTTTTTTTTAAACAATCCCTATCTACTCTATTGCGCTTCGCCAGGTCTGAGGTGGCGAAGGAAGTCTAGCGTAAAAGGTAGCGTTCGCTACACTGCGCAAGTTAGTGAATTTGCGTAGTTTCGTCGCTAGCAAAGATTCACCTGGCGTAAGGTTGCGAAGTAACACTAGCGAAACTACGCCAGCGTTCGTTAGTGAATTTGCGCAGTAGCGAAAATGCCCAACGCTAGCGAATTAACGCTAGCGTTCGGCGCTTTGCGCGTTAGTGAATTTGCCCCATTGTGATTTGGATCAAAGCATAGCATAAGCACTGTCATATCTGATACTAATAGTGATGCGCTAGTCTGACTCGTTTCCCAAGACGTGAAAAAGTGAATTGAAGTCTATACAAATTTTTTTGAGGTACAACAATTTTTGTTCACCCATTGCGGTCTATCTTTTTCACTGCAAAACCTGGTGAAATATTTCCCTCATCACTAGTCAATAAATTATGAAAATAATATAAAATAGTTTGAAATCTAGAGCATATTGTAATGCTGATTTAGAAACCAAATTTGCTGCCCCTTTCAGGCCCGGGATATCTCACCCCTATCCCGGCATGGGTGCCAAGGTGCATGTGCATTGACTATGCGTTTGGGGGGAGGAACGCACTCAGAAGTGCGCCAAAGGCAGGGGAACAGGGTCCGGACCGAGGGTAGTCAAAGGAAGAGGTATGTGCATGGAGCCCAAAGTTTGTTGCACCCTAGGCACGTGCCTCTTAAGCCTACTCCTAGTTCTGGCCCTGGCCCCTTTTATGCAGCAACAGTTTTCTTCCATTCATATGATGTGCTTTCATAATGTTATAGGGAAATCTATGGAAAGATTGACCGATTTTCATAACAATTTGCAGATTATATATAGAATATGAATGCTGTCATTCCTGCATATCACGGACCTAGAAATAGCACAGCAGAATAGTCCTGCAAGTCTACAAAATGGTTGCATAAGATGCATTTGGATCAGACAAGGGATTCTGTCATGATTTTTATGGGTTACTTTTTATTTCTAAATTACACTGTTTACACTTCAAATAATTCACTCTGCCATTTTAAATGTTATTCTTGAACCAACAAATGTATTTTTTTAGTTATAATATTGCTGTCGAGGCAGCCATCTCAGAGCATTGTGCCTGATTCTGAACTTTGAGAAGGAGTCAGCATTTAGGATGGAACTGCTTTGAGACAGCTTTTGTTTCTCCCTTTTTAATTGTATTTAAACATGATGCAAGTCCTGTCTTCCTAGTGATAGACAAAAGAATAGCACCCAAGCAGATAAAAGCAGGGTTTTTCCTACTTCGTTGCTATTCTCATGTCTACCACTAGTTGGGGCTAGGGAGAAATGAAAACAAATCCTTCAGCAGAGGTGTTCATAGTTGCTATCTCGTCAGCTGCCCATTGTTCCGTTGAGAGGCTGTTGATGGGCTGTTGGGTGCAGGAAGGGTGGGGATGATATCACTCCAACTTGCTGTGTAGCAGTAAAGAGTGACTGCAGTTTATCAAAGTCACATGGTTTGGGGCACCTGGGAAATGGACATCATGTTTAGCTCCATGGCAAATTTCAAAATTAAAAAAAATCAGTTTTCTCTTTTAAAAAACTGATTTCAGTTCAGGGTTATGCTGGAGCAGAACTATTAACTAAATATAGTTAATATTAACTAAAAAAAACCAAAACATGTTTTCCTGTGACAGTATCCCTTTTAGGGATAGCATGACACTTGAGGTGAAAAAAAAATTCAAAGATGATAGAATACAGACTAAAGTCAAAAAGATTACACATATGGAATCAATTGTGAAGGGAATTATACTCCTCAATATTGCAAGTTTCTGTAGAAATAAATCAAATGAAATAGCCCATATGTAAAACACACATTTCATGTAAAGAAATCTTATCCATGAAAAATACTAATCCCATAAAGAAAAAACTGCCATTTTAGGTATTAAAGTCGATCACTCTGTGGACTTCAGTGTGTGAGAAACAGAACATCAGTGAAATTTTTTTTTATTCTGTTACTGCGAATTTCTGAGTTAAAGTGTTGCGGAATGTCGCCAACAATTTTCCACGTAGTAAGTTTTGCATGCAACATGATGTCACGTGACAAAAATTTGCATGGTAGACAATAATTTTCACAGTAGACAAAAAAGTTGCCCATAGCTGTGTTTTGCTACAAAAACGTTGCAGCTTAGAAATAGACTTTAATTTGTTTTGCTACTTTTTCACTGTTTTGAGAATTTTCTAGTAGTTTCAACCAATTTTTTTTGGCGAAGTAAAATGGGACAGTTTTCTCATCACTACAGAACATCACAAAATTGTGACTTCACGCAAAAGATGAAAAAGGTCAGTATTAACTGCTCTGTATATGAAAGTATAGTTCTCTGATTTTTGGGTCTGTTGATGCATCTCAGTTTCTGGCCATTGGAATTGTCCCATAAGTTCCTGTTGAAAATCTGTGATTGTGTAAGAAGGTTAATAATATTTTTGTTGTAGTCTAAATAAGTGATTTCCTAGTCAGCCAGCAGGTGGCACTCACTCATAAGGTGGGCCTGTAGGGGAAATCCCATACAGACGTCTATATGAGGGAGTGTCTGAGCTGGGCACTTCCAGTTTGACCTGATCAGGACCACAAGAAGGGCTGCCCTTAAGCTAGGACCAGGGAAAGGTAGAAGCATGGTAAAGCAGGGCCTTCTTTCGAGTGGCCAGGTAGCTGTTAGGTGATCAAGGGCAGTGTTTGACCCCAATGAGGAGGTAGTGATTATGGTTAATACCCTGGGTGATTGTGCACCAGTTAGGGGCCAATCATTCAGTCATAGGTTAGTGGGGGGACCTACAGGTGGCAGTGAGGCAGGAGAAGCTTGTGTGCTGTCTGTGGACACAACAGAGAAGGGGAGGGAACAATGTGAAGGAGAAAGAGGCCCTTTAATGGTTAATTGCACTCTGCTAATGTTCATCCACAAGACCGTGGCACTGAGGGTTTTATGAGAGGAGGCTGTGAGAGACGTGAGGCTGTGGAGGCTGACGAGTATTTAAAAAAAATAAAAACCTAAAATGATGTTTTATTTTACTTTATTTGTAAGTGAGAAGACACCAAAGTTGGGTCATCTATGTTTAGCATCTTCTGCCATCCCCATGTAGGATTTGCTTTAATAAAATCTGCCTGATTCATTGTATATATGTGTGAGATGTCTATTTTATGCAGTAAAGGCCTTCCTGCTTTCCCCAGGACAGAGAGCTGAGTTGGGTGGCCCCGTTGTAACTGCTGATCCTTTTTCAAGATGCGGAATTTTGTTACCTTTTACACTTTAACCATTTTCTCTGTTTTTGTGATTGATGCACCTGCAATTTTATAGCCGGCTATTCAATTTAATTAAAAAAATATTCGTTATGTTTTCTCAATTAGCTTGAATTCTGTCCATGAATAATTGAGTGTTTCTTTTTATATTTACGTTGTATTCTTCAAGTGCTGATTTTGTTACCCTGATGGAAGCGTATATTTTGTTCCTAATAAATACCAGGTCTACAGGGTATTTCATTAGCACAGCATCATCTGTGTAACAGGGGTAAATCAATACATACACATATTATAGACAGACTGTTTCAAAGTCAAACCAGCACAGTACAATAGTTGTTAAATTATACATTTTCAAGCATATATTTTTCAACTTTTTTCTGAGATGATTTCAGTTGGAAAAAATGTGTATTGTATTTAAAGCCAACCATGCATGACATGGATAATTATGAATTTCTAGCACACCTGAAATTCTGATACAAATCAAAACCCCTAAAATGACAAGCTATAATTGAGTAAAGTGAGCCCTCTGAAAGTTATAGATTAATGAGGGGAAATTAAATTGTCATTTGCAGCAGCTTAGACCAATATAAATTCTCATATATGATGATCTCAATAAACATCTCTTTTGCTTTGTCTAATTGCTGGTTTGAATGTTGCAGGCTCGTCAATGGAATTAGGGCTAATAGATGTTTGGTCACGCATTACATGCAGAGGAGGAATCTGATACATACACAGAAAAAATGCAGTTAATGAGCTTCGCAAATGTTTGCCATATTTATAATGAATCCTGAGGCTGTCATTTAGAAATGCTTAGCAACTGCTTTTTCATCCTTGAAAATAGAGCAACTTAAAGACGCTAACACTGTGTACACCATAAATACAGACGGCTATATAAACGTATTGAAGAAGTTTCAAATGATATCCCTTTCTGTATTGGACACTTAACACTCTGCTGGGCTGTCACATATCTGAAAACACTGACTGCTTTAGACACACACACACACACATTAGACTAGCTTTGTCTTCAGGGAAGGCTGATCAACCTATTTCGAAACATTGGTTGCTTCACAAGCATACGTTACCACAGTTTCGCCACATGATCATTGATCACATACCTGCCCCCAAGAGAGGTGGGAATAGAGACTTTTGCAGAGTCGATGTGGATTTTTAAATTGAACACATTGGTTTCCCATGGACTAAATGAAACTCTTCCAATGACTCCCTTCTACTAATTACTACTCCAATTGATAGTCTCTGATTGACTTTTCCATTGAACAGCGCAAGAGGCTACTAGATTCTTAACTTCTGGTCTATGAACTAAAGATTTTATCTATCAGTGCAAGAAAATAATACGATACCAGAAAGTACATTCTGGATACTTTGTTACTTAATTGGGACAGTTTCGATCACTGATTGAGCCTACCACCATTGTGTCACATTTTAGTTACATGTATACATATGGATACACTATTGAGACTTATTGGCTAGAATTTGATACTTAGCATTCATTATAATGATTGGCGATTTAACAGATTGTGTACTAACTCTTAGGTTCTATTTTTCCCTTCAATGGACGATTTGGGTAGTGATTGAAGGTCGGCCTTGAGCAGTGATACATGCCTCCGAGCAGGAGTAATAGAACCCTGGATGGGCATGTGGTTATACACTTGTCAGAGCGCCGAATACAATATCCCAACATGGCCTTGAGAAGGTGTATGCTAACCTTATGATGCCTGTCACAACCAAACTAATAGACCATACTCTATACTTGCGAAATATGTACCCTATGGATTGACTGAGATGTGCGGAGTATAGGTGCCTATTGGTATACTGTGCTGCGCGCCGTTCAGCTAAGAGAATAGGAAGGATGTTGGAGGTCTTGGTATAGCGGCACAAGCAATAGCTAAGAGAGCCACAATAGCGCAGCAAGAGGTTTCAGCCAATATTAGCACCACACTTTCAACGACCCCTTTTGCCTACTCCATCCCAGCAACCTCCTGTCATTCCTCCAGAGGAACCTATGCAGGTTGGAAGGGCACGGCTCTCTAAGCAGGAGAAACTTCGGAGATGCTCGACTGGCCTGTGTCTGTACTGTAGTGGCAAGACTCACTTTGCCAACTTCTACCCCTTAAAGCCAGGAGGTTCCCAATGCCAAGGTAAAACTGAGCTGTCTCATGCGAGGAGCATTGCACCTGCTCCCCAAGGGAATTCTCATTGTTTCTCCTACCCCTACAGATTCATCTGGCCGCTAAGACTATTAATGGTTCTGCTTTCCTTGATTCTGGGGCTGCAGGGAATTTCATGGACTCTACCTTTGCCAAATGCATGGGCTGGTCACTGCACCAGTATAAACTATAACAAACAAGGGAAAGTTATGCTCACCGCTAATTTTTAAAACCATAAAGCAGGGGTGTAATGAAGCTGTGACCACAATGTGTCTGTATGAATGTAGTGGTCACAGTCTCAAGGCACCCCTGCTTTATGGTTTTAAAAATCAGTGGCGAGCACAACTTTCCCTTGTCTCAATTTTTTTATTTGAGCCTCAAAAATTTGGAAAACTGAAATGTGGAATTATTCAAATTTGCATTTCTTTGCTGTGATTTTCTCAATTTGTGGCCGAAAACTTGATTTCAATTTTTAATAATAGATTAGTAGAGAAATTTAATCTAAAAAAAATATTTCCCTAGTAGTAAAGCAACAGAACATTACCCTAACAAGCAGGAAAAAAAATTAAGCATTTGTCATTTAATCCAAGAAACGTGGTCTACCCGTCTATAAAACTACTTTATGGGGGTTATTTATCAAATAGGCCTTTTCCAGTAGTTTGCTACAATAAATTCTGTCCAGAAGTACCGTCTATTTGCTGAGTTTTGTCATTTGGTTATTTATCTCAATATTTTCTGAAAAGACTCGGACCAAATCCGCACATTTTTGGGCTTATTTATTAATATACTTCCCGAAACTTTTGTTTGCCGGAAAAAATCTGATTCTTATATAATATAATTTTACTATTTTTTCGGATTTCTCATCCAATTTTTCATCCGATTTTCACCAGAAAACTCAGAATTTTGCCTGGAAACTTCAGGTATTGTCAAAAACCCAGTCATTCAAAATCATTGGGACTTCTCCCATTGACTTATATGCAACCTTGACAAATCTGAGATGCCAGATTTTCAGAATCAGATTTTTCCATCCTCCGGGTTTAATAAATTTAGAAAAATTTGTGAAATTAGAAAAATCACAAATTTTTCGTGATTTTTACATTCAGAGTTTAGTCAATAACCCCCTAAATCTTCCTCTACTACTCTACTACTTTATTTTTTGGATCAAATAGAAACTATTTAAATATGTAAACTTTTTCTGGTGATGATTAGACTCCTAAACTGCTATAGAACTTTTGGGATTTAGAAATACGGAGTTTGTTATTGAAATGCAAATTTACACTATGCTACAGTATTTCATCAATAAATACACTGGAACTTACATTCCCTGTTTTTCCAAAATAAACAGAAAAACAAATCTGCTATCTTTAATAAACAGTCATCGGTCATTTTCTTGTCTTTCTGCGCATGGTTAATTTTAATTGCACTGCAAATAATGCTTGTCAAATCTTCTGTGCATTTGCTTTAATGCATTTACTGAATTGAAAGTAATTGCAATAATGTACTGTAATTGCCACAGTTCAACAAATGAGAACCAAGAAGAGTATAATCAGGAGAATGAGTTTACTTCCCTTAACTAATGACTTGGAAAACATTAAGATACCTGTTATTTAAATTAAAGTTTTCACATAACATTCATATGCTATTTCACTGTGGCTGAGGATATACACAAAGATAATAAAATCCCTCTGTACAGTTATTGTACTAATACGAAGGTTGTATGTGACCCTCCATGGAATTAGCACAGAAAACCAAAAAAATCCAGTGATATTTTAACATGCCATTATAACTTTATTTCAATATTGTCCACAAACATTATTGTATGCTAAATTATTGGCATACTTTATCAAAAACTAAAATTGTAAACTAATGACATGAAATCAGTAAGACTTTTATATCTTAATACAGGACCAATTCAGTCCTCATTTACAAAGCCAAGAGCAACAAGTTGGGAGCAGTATGGATCAAAAGGCACAAGAAAGCCATGTATTTATTACCTGTCTATGGCATGCCCCAAGTACAGGGCTGCATTGCACCCAACACCATTGTACTTTGTATCTTGCAATACATTTTTAATCCAAAGTTGCAGAGCATGGCAGTTGCCCCTAATGCAAGCACTCTGTGCAAGAGTTCAAATTCCCAAAATCAAAGGTAGTGATGGCAATACTATCATACACACACACACACACACACCTTGGTCATTTTTAATCAGGAGCCAGATACACTAGCTGTATGCCCCATGGCTGTTTCTTTGTGGTAGTCCTCAGATACTGATTAAATGACTCCCATTGTAGAAATGATACATTCAAGACATTCTTTTGGGTACACAATCGGTTTTCCTGTTGTTATTGATAGCATGTATACGTTAATTCTTTATTGAATTTACCTACATTTAACTATACCTTGTGTTAGCAAGTATAAGAATCCCATTGTTTGAGGACCACATCAAATACTGTTTACTGCTGATGCAAGTGCTGATAAGAGCATATCCCTTAACCCCCCTATGGTATTGTAAATCATCCTTATCTCTCTTTAAAGGGGTGGTTTTCCTTTACGTTAACTTTCAGTATGTTATAAAATGGCCAATTATAATAAACTTTTCAACTGGACTTCATTTTTGCTTTTTTTACAGTTTTTTAATTATTTGCCTTCTTCTTCTTCTGACTCTTTTCAGCTTTCAAATGGGGGTCACTGATCCCATCTATAAAACAAATACTCAGGCTTATTATAAATGAACAAACAAGAGTTATATATCGATTCAAAGTAAAATCCTACAACTTTGAAAATCAAAGTACTGTCTCTTTAAAAAAACTTTGACTTCAATACTTCCCCATCTTAAACCTGCCGAAGTCCTATGTTAGCCTATGGGGACCTTCTACAAC
The DNA here is from genome assembly GCF_017654675.1 of Xenopus laevis. NCBI lineage: Eukaryota > Metazoa > Chordata > Amphibia > Anura > Pipidae > Xenopus > Xenopus laevis. The sequence continues at coordinate 123,153,941 of NC_054372.1, read as the reverse complement.
ATTTTTCTAAGTCTTTAGAGGTCGAAGGAAAATCGTTCGATCGATCGATGAAATCCTTCGAATTGTTCAATTCGAAGGATTTAATCGTTCGATCGAACGATTTTCCTTCGATCGCAGGATGGCCAATTTTGCTGAAAAATACTACGATATTCGAAGTCGAAGTATTTCAATTTGATAGCTAAATTTCGAAGTATTTTCTACTTCGAAATTTGACCCTTGATAAATCTGCCCCTAAGTCTACCAGAAAATCATGTAAACATTAAATAAACCCAATAGGTTTATTGGATTATTTGAATAAAATGGAGTCTATGGGAGACGGCCTTTCTGTAATTCAGAGCTTTGTGGATAATGGGTTTCTGTCCAACATATTCCATACCTGTAATTCTAAAAACTCTGTAAAAATGTTAGCTTTTCAGATAATTACTATCAAAAAAAAAATTTCTGAAAATCTCTAAGGGGGTTATTTATCAAAGTCCGAATTTATCTCAATATTTTCTGAAAAAAACTGCGACCAAATCCACACTGGTTTTTGGGGTTATTTATTAATACACTTTCAGATTTGGATTTTTTTAAGTCAGATTTTTTTTTAAAAACTCACAAATTTTATGTGATTTTTACATTCGGAGTTTAGTAAATAACCCCCTTAAAGTCCAAATTGATTAAAAATGGTCCAGTAGTATCAACGCAGCTCCCTTTGACTTTTATGGGACCTCTACAGCTTTTACTTGGGTAAGTTTTGTATTAGAATTTCAATGGTTTTTACACCTAATAAATCTCATATACTTTTATCATTTTAGAGAAATAATTAAGAACCACACATTTTTTGAGAAAGAAATCCAAATATTAGTAAATTGACCACATAGTGTACTTCCCCAAAGATCTGAAAGATTCCCTTTCCTGGCATTACTTGGACTTGGATTTGTTGACCAAGGAAATACATTTGACTTTTACATAATTACTCAAGCCCCAAATATAGATCAAAGCAGGCTACAGTTCACCATGCATCTTTTATCACTTTTCCATTTTTAATTAAACAATTTAGTGATTTGCATTTATTTATATTCCCTATGTGTGCATAAATGTTTATATAACAAGACCAATACAAGCACATTTTCATAATTAAGGTGTACTAACCAATAAATCTTACTCTTTTTTTTTAATCAGTAGTGCTGTATCATTGTCAGTCAGAGGGAGTGCTTGACAGTACATTCCTGTGCTTGTATTTGTGTTTAATGACTACAAGACTGGCACAGCTGACTGACATAATCCATCAAAACGTCAGTCTGTGTGCTAATATATAAACATTCCCTTACTCAAGTAATCTATACTCCAAATGGGGATCTGTTTTGTTTTTTAAAATTTCTTTATTTTCAATTTTTCGACAAGGGTACAAAACAAAAAGGGACGGTACAAGGGTGAAATAATTTACATTTACATATATCCACGCATATAATATATATAAACTGCCAAAACTAATTCCCCTCCTTTTGTTTGCCTTTTAATCTTTCCTTAAAAGGTCCTCCAAAAATGTATGCCAAGGAAGCCAGGTTCTCCAGTATTTATTGCTAGTATTATGATATAAATGAGTTAGCTCTTCTAATAAACTTATTTCCTTCACAGCCTTAATCCATTCCCTATAAATCGGAGGCTTTTCAGATTTCCAATTCCTCGAATTAAGGATTTTGCGGTCTGTATTAACTGGAAGGTAAGGGGGTCTTCAAGCATAATTTGTTTATCTTTGTTAATATTAAATAGTATCAGAGCGAAATCCGCCCTCTGAATTCTTATCCCAGAAATTTGTTTTGTTGACCACAGAGAATAGAAGCTATCTTTAAATTCTGCCATCACGGCAAATGGATGGGTTATTACCGCATTACTGCATGTGTGATAGGACTGCAAATATATATATATATGGGTTATTACCGCATTACTGCATGTGTGATAGGACTGCAAATATATATATATATATATATATATATATATATATATATATATATATATATATATATATATATATATATATATATATATATATATATATATATATATAAAGCAGTCTGGAAGCCGGCACAACTCGTATAATAGTCAAAATTGCCTGGGTGCAATAAGCCAAAATATTAGGTATAGCAGGAAAAAAGCTAGCACTCTCAGGTCTTAGCAGTAAGAAAAAGTGTTTATTTAGAAAATCGACTAACGTTTCGGCAAACACTCAAGCCTTTATCAAAGTGCAAAATACAAACAAGCACCAACCTTTTTAACCCCTAGTGGCGGGAAAATGGTGGTAGTGACGTGGGTGAGGAGTAAATAAACATTCATTGGTCAGAAAGACAGAACGGGATCAAAAGAAAAAAGCTAAATACAGATATAACACAGCAGCATAGTAATCACTCATAGCGGATATTTGTCCTACTACTATGAAGATTATTGGATACATTGTTGCATATTTGCCTTATTTGTTACAAGCTTACGGAGACAAGTCGCTATGAGTGATTACTATGCTGCTGTGTTATATTTGTATTTAGCTTTTTTCTTTTGATCCCGTTCTGTCTTTCTGACCAATGAATGTTTATTTACTCCTCACCCATGTCACTGTGACATCACTACCACCATTTTCCCGCCACTAGGGGTTTAAAAGGTTGGTGTTTGTTTGTATTTTGTACTTTGATAAAGGCTTGAGTGTTTGCCGAAACGTTAGTCGATTTTGTTTTCTAAATAAACACTTTTTCTTACTGCTAAGACCTGAGAGTGCTAGCTTTTTTTCCTGCTATATAAATATATATATAAGCAGAGAAAAAGTCCACACTCATAGGTCTTTTGTGATGAAAAAAATGGTGGGTTTATTCAACGTTTCGGCTCACGAACTGAAGCCGTCATCAGGAAGGGCAAAACCTAAAGTGAACATAATGCTTTATACACACACAAATTTAAAAAAGGGCGCCAAACAACGCCAGTGGCATCACAAGTGGGAGTGGTTACAGTACAGCACGTGTGACGTCACTGGCATTGTTTGACGACCTTTTTTGTAATTTGTGTGTGTATAAAGCATTATGTTTATTATGCATTATGCTTTAGGCTCTGCCCTTCCTGATGACGGCTTGAGTTCGTGAGCCGAAACGTTGAATTAACCCACCATTTTTTTCATCACAAAAGACCTATGACTGCGGACTTTTTCTCTGCTACTATTGATTGGACTTATGTTCCAGCACCTAAGCATTTCCATAGTCATCTGAGTGCACCTGTTCAGTTGTCTGTATGTGTACTTGGGTCAATGGGGCAGAGTGCCCTCAGGAAGTAGAATGAAAACAAAGAATTTGATCTTTACTATTAAAGAGAATTGAAGAAGAAAGGCCCATTGTGCAACTGAAGTGCTGGAGTGATCTGGTGGTGTCTGGGGTGTTGGATTTGGGGGAGACAGGAGAAGGGAAATATGTTTAGTTACAGCATTTTCAAGTTTTTCATGGAGGCAATATTTTTGTTTCTAGTCCCAAACCTATGTGTTTGGAAAATATACTCACATGGTGAGGTTTTTTTTGTTGAATTCCATTTCTCATTAGGGATGTAGCGAACTGTTCGCCGGCGAACTAGTTCGCGCGAACTTCGACTGTTCGCGTCCGCCGCAAGTTCGCGAACGTCGCGCGACGTTCGCCAATAGGCGTTCGCGTCAAAATCGGTCGCCCATTCGACCATTCGATCGCTAAAATCGAACGATTTTCGTTCGATTCGAACGAAAATCGTTCGATCGAACGATTAAAATCCTTCGATCGTTCGAATCGAACGATTTTCGGATGTTCGAAGCTCGCGAACAGTTCGCGAACTGTTCGCAAATTTTGCCGGTGTTCGCGAACGGCGTTCGCGAACACATCGGCGGCGGTTCGCTACATCCCTATTTCTCATGAATACAACACTGCCTGCATTCAGCAGCACTGTATTCATATAGGCCCAACATGGGTATTTCCTTTAGTACCCCCTCATTCAAAGCTGCATATTTTTTTACACTTTGCACCATGCCGTGTGAGTTGCACCTTTCAGCAGTGCTGTGTTCTTGAGGGACCTGCTGGGGGAACAAAGTAGGCATCCCCTTAGACACCCCTTAGACACCCCTTAGCCTCAGAGACAAACTAGGGAGAGCTGGTAAGTGCAAGGGTCTTGTAATTACCACCTGCTTATGTTCAGAGCAATCACTCCAATTATCCCATGGGTGCCTGATTGAGTTCTAAGGGCACCATTTTTGCACCCACGGGAGTCCAGCACATGAGTCTATTGGGTTTATAAACAAAGTCTTGCCAGTTTCTGTACAGCAGTGATCCCCAACCACTGGCTCATAAGCAACAACCCCTTGGATGTTGCTCCCAGTAGCCAAAAAGCAGGTGCTTATTTTTTAATTCCTGGCTTAGAGCAACTGCTGGTTGCAAAAAAGGTGTACAGCCAAACAGAACCAACTGCGGGCTGCCTGTCCACATAGGGACTCACAAATGGTCAATCACAGCACTTATTTGGTACCTCCAGGAAATGTTTGCATGCTTGTGTTGCTTCCCAACTCTTTTTACCATTGAATGTGGCTCACTGGTAAAAAAGGTTGTGAACTCCTGGTCTACGGGGTTAAAAAAAACCTTCGGGTTGGGTTACTTGAAAACCCTGTGCCCATCTACATAACTTACTATTTAATCAAATTCTTTAATCAAATGTAATAGAAAATATTTATTAAAAAAAAGACATCCATACAAATGGATAAATGCAAACAACGATACAAAAATGGGTGTTTCAGAAAAGTATAGAACTGCAATAAAACTTTCTCAAAATATGCATGGAAATCATAATTTACAATGCCATTATCCAGAAGACAATCCAGCGTTATCTGTTTAAATATCAGCACAGCATATTGCATAGCTACACAGAAACCTTTTCACAATACAATATAAATTAGATTTCACACATAAATCATTTTGAAAAAGCATGCGTGTGACACTGCAGTGGTGAAATAATCAACAACCCAATTATTAAACCAGACAACAAGATACATTTTACTTGCTGAGATATTTTCTAGCAAAATTCTCATTCAACAAAATATTAGCAAATGCTATAGAAATACATAAAGCATCAAATTACAAGTGAATAAAAATAATCATACTTGCTTGTCAGTCAAGGGTTCACTACATGTATTAAAGGAACAGCAACAATAAAAAATGAAAGTGTTTTAAAATAATAAAAATATCATGTACTGGTGCCCTGCACTGGTAAAACTGATGGTTTTCTTCAGAAACACTACTATAGTTCATATAAACAAGCTGCTGTGTGGCAATGACGGAAATTGAAAGAAGGCTGTATGGCACAGGTTAAATAATGGATAACAGATAACATTATGTTCTACAGAACTTATCTGCTGTGTAACTTGAGCCTTTTCTCCTTTAAATGGCTGCCCCCATTGCTATACAGCAGCTTATTTATATAAACAATAGTAGTGTTTCTGAAGCAAACACAGCAGTTTTACAAGTGAAGTGCAACACTGCATTATATTTTTATTACTTTAAATCAACTTTATTTTTTGATGTTACTGTTCCTTTAATAGACTTTTCCTGCTAAAGTAGAAATCGATCTTTTACTGTTGTACATAGTTAGTGCAATACAATGTGTTAGTGAACCTGACACTAGGGGGGTTATTTATCAAAGTCTGTTTTTTTCTGGTTGGGCTTTAAAACATGAAAGCCACCATCTTTTCATAGAAAAAAAAACTCATGATTTCATGATTTATATTTATTTATATTTTATCATTTATAGATGGGATCAGTGACCCCCATGTGAAAGCTGAAAAGAGTCAGAAGCAGAAGGCAAATAATTCAAAAACTATAAAAATTAATCATGAAGTCCAATTGAAAGTTGCTCAGAACTGTCCATTCTATAACATACTAAAAGTGAACTTGAAGGTAAACCACCCCTTTAATAGTCTAGCTTTTTGATTTGAAAACAGCTGTTGTAGCCCCACCACCAGTAGCACCCATATAGCACCCTATTTATTAAAAATACAGACTGCTGGGGTTTTAAGTAACAATATTCAGCCAAATGATAGAAATACAGCTGTCAGTTGATGCATGTACTGGTCAGATGGGGCCATTTTGGTCCTGCTTGCTGGGCTATGATAAAATGCTCTGGGCAAATTTTCTGAAGCTTGCCCATAATGGGCAAATATGTAATGTGGACTGTTAGGAGGTTATTTATCAAGGTCTGAATTTATTTCAATATCGGCTGCTACAATCTCTGATCTAACCCGCTTGGGTTTTTAACGCTTATTTATTATTACATTTTCCCGAAAATTTGCTTTGCAGGAAAAACTCTGATTTTCACGATTTTTTTTCGTGAATTTTCCCTGAAAACTCAGAATTTTTCGTAGTTTTCACCAGAAAGCTCCGAAAACATAGTGAAATTGCCCGAAACCCCTGACACAACCAAAAATCAATGGGACTGTTCCATAGGGGGTTATTTACTAAACTCTGAATACCTGAAATTCCCCGAAATCCGAAAATTTTGTGATTTTTTTTGTTATAATAGGCTTTAAAAAAAATCAGTTTTTTTCAGAATTTATTAAACCCCGAGGGCTAAAACTTCGACAGGTTTGAGATGCCGTGTTTTTATTTTCGGGCTTTTTAGCCTTCTGGGTTTAATAAATTTTGAAAAAATCGTGATTTTTTTTTTAAGCCTATTATAACACAAAATATTACGAATTTTTCGGATTTCGGGGAATTTCGGGTATTCGGAGCTTAGTAAATAACCCCCTACGTGTGCATATCATATTTATCAAATTCTTTGCACTCTACTTATTATGAACTTGCATAATTCTGTTTACAGCACAATGTCATTAAGTAATGCAAAAATTATAAATATGCAGTACACAGGTCAAAAGGTAGCACGTTATTTCTCATCAGTATTAACTGCATTTACATTTAAATTTAGGAGTAAGTGGTGAAGAAAACATACCTTATTTGCAATTCCACGGCTGATAACATTTTGCCAAGTCTATAGTAAACAATCAAGTCTTCTGGAATAAATACACATTTTAAACCAGAGTGAGTTGATATTCCATCACTTATACATATGTATTAGTTTAGAATCACACTCTTGTAGCCAGTGCCCACCAAATGCTGTCAGGATAAATATGAAAACATATACTTTCAAACGCCTGTTTCCCTGCGTTCTGCTCTTTATGGCAACAACTGAATGCACCGAGATTAATTTGTGTAATAATTACCGCAGCTAGCAATTGCATTAGCATCTATTAAGGCTCATTGTTCTGTGGCAGCTTTAATGATGCATTCCTCTGTGAATAAAAAGCAGAAGATGATTAGAAATAAAATTGTTTCTATGTATGCTGACAAGGTTGCTGAGCATAATTATACATTTTACAGTCAACCTGTTCCTCAAAATGCAGATTTTTTTTGTAACATTTTTTCCCCTCAGGTTAAATGCTAATAAGTGTGGCAAATGCATTCCAACCTATTTCATAGACACTAACTGGAGTATAATTAGATATTAGTATCCAGATTTTTCAATGCAAAAGGATTACTGTGGACATAGAGTGGGCCCAATTTATTTGCTTGTCGAAAATGCATTTATTCCAGAAATTAATTCCTTGTCTGGTGGCTCACAGTTGCATCTACTGCATACAAATTACATAGTATATGTAGCATTAGTTTGCCTTGAGCTAGGTTTTGTGTTTTTTTTGGATGGATCACTAGTGGGGCTCATTTATCAACACTGGGCAAAATTGCCCATGAGCAGTTCCCTATAGCAACCTATTAGTGATTAGCTTTTTAAAACCAGCTGCAAGTAAAACAATGAATGCAGCAATTTGATTAGTTGACATGGGTTACTGCCCATGGGCAAATTAGCCCAGTGTTGATAAATGTGTCAATGCCTTAGCTCAGAGCAGACATAGCATTTGTCCTGCAACCAAGCTTTCTTGCCAAAGGTAATATTTCAGTATAGAGCCTCAAGTAATTATTGTTTGAGGTTCAAGTGTCTTCTAACGGACATTCATTTTGAACATGTTCTTTGCCAAGGTGGCCAAATGTATTTATGTGAAGGGTGTGTGAAAGTGTAACTTATGCCCTGTGGGAGGCATGTGTTCATTTTGGTCCTGGACTGTTATGGGTACTCCCTGGTATAAAAAGAAAGAGCAGCCCTGTTATTACTTTTCTGACTCTACTGCAGGAGATGGGGTGGATGCTAATGGAGAGCCTAAGTTAAGAGGCTTCAGAAGGAGCCTGAGGCATCAGTATAGGTAATGCCTGGACCTAAATTATGGACATACCTTTGTGAAGGTTGGGAAAAGGGACTTTCTTATTGAGGGATTGTAGGGAGTGATAGGATAATATCTGTTTACCAGGCTATTGCTTTTTTTTTGCTATTTTGCTCAATTATACCCCAAAAGCCTAGATGAATTGAAGTGCAAAAAATGTTTCAACATTGTAGTAGAATTGATAGAAATGACAAACTAAATTTAGTGTTAAAGTGTTTCGCTTATCAGCAGTGATCTGTAACATATCTGTAACGTAACTTATAATGCTGGATCAGCCTTGTGCTATGTTACTTTGCATTTCTCATTTGTAATAAAGGCAACCAACCTTTCAAATCACTAATAAATGAATCATCAACTAAACATCCTTCGATTCCTTTTAATCGCCAATGCTTTAAAATGTTTGGCATGAATGAAAGTTTAATGCTAAGCTTTCCAAAATACATACATCAATAACACATTTTCAGTGGTTTCAAAAATGTTTGTAAATGTAATTGCAGGAGAAAGCAGTGTTTGTTGGGTACAGTTCTCCCTGCAAGGATGACACAAGCTGGACCGATTTAATTATTCTGCATAGTTTTCTGCCAACAGCACACACAGATACATTGCTTTCAAATTCCCAAATCTTTCAGTAATTCATGAACATAGTACTGATTCGAATATCTGGTAACATAGTAAGTTAGGTTGAAAAAAAGACACACGTCCATCAAGTTCAACCTTTTTACTTTTTTTTAACCTAACTGCCAGAGGAAGGCAAAAAAACCCATCTGAAGCCTCTCCAATTTGCCTCAGTGGGGGGAAAAATTCCTTCCTGACTCCAAAATAGCAATCAGACTTGTCCCTGGATCAACTTGTACTATGAGCTATCTCCCATAACCCTGTATTCCCTCACTTGCTAAAAAGCCATCCAACCCCTTCTTAAAGCTATCTAATGTATCAGCCTGTACAACTGATTCAGGGAGAGAATTCCACATCTTCACAGCTCTCACTGTAAAAAACCCCTTCTGAATATTTAGGCGGAACCTCTTTTCTTCTAATCGGAATGGGTGACCTTGTGTCAGCTGGAAAGACCTACTGGTAAATAAAGCATTAGAGAGATTATTATATGATCCCCTTATATATTTATACATAGTTATCATATCACCCCCTTTAAGCACCTCTTCTCCAGCCTGAACATCCCCAATTTGGCCAGTCTTTCCTCATAGATAAGATTTTCAATACCTTTTACCAGCTTAGTTGCCCTTCTCTGTACCCTCTCTAATACAATAATGTCCTGTTTGAGTGATGGAGACCAAAACTGTATGGCATATTCTAGATGGGACCTTACAAGTTCTCTATAAAGTGGAAGAATGACCCCCTCCTCCCGTGAATCTATGCTCCTTTTAATACAGGTCAACACCTGGTTTGCCCTTAATAGCATTTATTTATTATTTTTTGAACAAAATATATGTATTAAAATAGTTTTCACTGATTAACTTATTTAGGGAATAAAAGCAAATGTTACACTTACCCAAACATGTATTAGTAGAGAGCCTGTCTTGCTATACTTAGCAATAATATATGGCAGTAACAGTTTTGCTCCAGATTAATTATAATTTCAGGTAATTGTAATGAAAGCAATTTATTCTCAGAAAACAAACTATGTAGTATGAAAATAAACCCTAACCTCCTTTAGTTATTGTGAGGAATGGATCATAGCATGGTAATTCTATTCCACCATGGCAACATTGCTGTGTGTAGCAGGAGAATGTAATAAAAGAAACAAAATTTGTTCAGGTCTACACACCATTAACAACCAATGAGATATTTGCTTTCAAAAAATTAACCAGTAAATGTTACCTGCTGATTGGATGGTAGGGTGGCAAATATTCAACCTTTTATTACATTGCCGATGGACATAGACATTGCTTTAACAAAGTCGGCCAAAGTTTTCCCACCGGCGATTTACATTATTGCAAGTGGGAAAGCATTTTTAGGAAATTTGTCAGATGCAGTAGAACAGATTTATCACAGGCGACAAATCTCTTCATGTCTCTTGACCCTAGGGGGACGCATAGCACCACAATGGGCCGGATTCAATTCATTGAGAAAAAGGTTTATCACTTGAAAACTCATAGTCGAGATTTTATTCGAGTGATTCAATTCAGAAAAACTCAGTCGAAGTCTGTTGAAAAAAACTGGAACTGAATTTGGAGTTAAGTTTTTTCTCAAGATACCGAGATAACTTTTTCTCACTAATTTGAAACTGGCCCAATATCGGTAAACCTACCACAAACACTATTCTGTGCAAAAGTTCGTAATCTTGCAATTATTCACATCATTGTCTTACTTGTAGCTGCTAATCTATCCATTGTTCTACACAGATTTATATCTTATCAAAACTCAACCACATAGCTTTCTATTTCTAAAGCAAAGACATGAAAAAATATACATTAAAGCATATCCAGTAGGACAATGTTTCATGGTTCCATGCATTGGGTACTGCGCTTAACATCAGTCTTGGCTTTATGGGTTTTAATGTCTTCAGGTTGTTTCTCAAGTAATTATACAACACCAGTCCTCCTGCCCCAGTGTAAGAGGCAGAATACATAAAATGAACTAAACTAGCAATGAGTCAGTTCCATTAAATGACATGTCTTGATGGTTTGCAGATGAAAAAAGCAGTAAAGTGAACTACCGGTGTTCATGAAAGAGAGAAGTTGTAATAGTCATTGTTTACAAGTCAAGGAAAGGTCTGAACATTCTCTTACTGGCAAGTTTTCTGCTACAGCTAATTCTCATATTCCTATTTAATAATGTCCTACATATGTACAGTATATATGTTGGTACATGAAAGGAAATAAATAACACTGCCTTGCAATAGTACAAATTCTAGCAAATTAGCCCTTCAGTGTTATAATAAATATTTGACGGTAATAATAATAATAATAATAATAAAGACACATTAAATTTCTATATATATTTATTTATCTTTATTGCTATGTGATTTTTGGTTTTGATCTTCATTCAGTTGAGTGTCAGAGCTTGTTTCAAAAAAATAATATCTTGCCATATATTGAATGTTTTATTTGCTATCAGATAATATAAGGATGGCTCTCTGTCTTTCCATGCCGAACATGTCAGCTATCTTAAGATAGAAAAGCTCTGTAATCCCCTCAGAACTCTGCATTCCCCTGACACTTCATATCACATCATAAACTCTGATCAGATAAAAGACTGTTACCTGGACCACATATCTCTAAAGCTCCTTGATCTCTATTTAGTGTAAAAAAGATGGCATGTTTTCTTGCAGTGTGCTTCACAGTTCTATAAAAGATGGTTTGGTTGTATTTCTATAGTCATGTGTCACAGGTATGTATTAATATGTGTAGTTATACTTTGTATTTGTTTCAAAAGTTTGCCATTTATCCTAAGCTGTCTTCTCTTCCATAGGATACAGGATAAGTAAAGGTTGGATGGTATTAAAGCCTATCAGTTGTATTATTGTTCAGTATTGTAAAATAATGTAATGATGTGTTTTTAGAAGGACATGTGTTATGTGGTTCAGTGCTGTTGTTTTATATTCCACCAGTCTATACAGTATGTATATATATATATATATATATATATATATATATATATATATATATATATATATATATATATATATATATATATATATATATATATATACACAAACCAAACAGTATATACAGGCATAGGAGCTGTTATCTAGAATGCTCTGGTCTTGGGGCATTACAGATGCATTATTGCATTTGCATTATTTGGATCACCATACCTTAAAAGGGGACCTTTCACCATAAGAAATAATTCCAAATTCTTTATAAACTTTGCTTGCACTATATAAATTATGTAAATGGTGTTCCTTGGAATTCACAATCACAGCAAGCAGGCAGCAGCCATTTTATGAACACCAGAGTTGGACTGGCCCACCGTGATACCAGGAAAACTCCTGGTGGGCCCAAGTGTCAGGGAACCCTCTTACTTCTAACCATTTAGCCAATTTCATGGTCATATATAGATATAAAAGACTAGGAGAATAAAGAGGTTGAGTGAGGAGAGGAGGAATAATAGTTTGGAAAGTGGTCCCACGGTTTAAGGTTTTATGGTGGGCCCCTGGCATCCCAGTCCGACACTGATCAATACTGTTATTAAGGCAAGCTTTGCATCATGCCAAAATCTTGATTATGCACCAAAATGGGGGACCTGATGCCCATGCCCATTAGTGATGTGCTGGTTGAGAAAACACTGCCCCCCCTGCCAATGATGTCACAAAAGGGGCGGCACACACCTATAAAACTGGAAGCCAGCAAAGTAAGTTCTTAGGCAGGGAAAGCAGGCAAAATAACTCAACCCAAACCTGCCCATGACCCGAAAAGGTGTGCCAAGGTCAGTGAGGGGCAGATAATATATTATTGAGAGCTGAGACCTTTAAATGCATTTATCATACCTGAAACACAGAAAAAAAATCTCCAGCGATCGGTCTGACCCACACTGTGGCGTTGACCAGCTGCTAGAAACACCCTTGTGCCAGCACTCAGTCTAACTCACATTCTGGAGTTGACCAGCTGCTATAAATTATAAAAAGCCAATATTTGTATACAAAGACAAAGAGAATAATTGCCAGTTTGCCTTTAAAAAATAATTATTACAAAAAATGGGGTGTCAATAGCACACTTTGGCCAAAATATGTAAGCTCAAGTGCCACGTCAAGGTCTCTCATTGTACGAGTCCTACACTATCCATTAGCATTCCGTAAGTATGTAGTGTATTTAAAATCAAGTCCCCCAGCAGTAAGTAGTAAGACCATTGTGTACTTAACCTTCACTCAGGAGCTGTAGTGAGAAAGCAGGGAGCTTTTAAGCCCCAGTTAATAAACATACACCAGTAAATAATTCCCATCCTACACTATCTATTAGCATTCTAATTTTGTAAAATGGACATGGTAATTAGCGGGGTGAAGCCTCACAGATTGGAAACCAGTACCCTATACATATACATTTTATATATGCTTTATATTTACACACTCAAACACACACACACATCCATGTAATTTCCCTATTCAGAACACTTTCTCAGTCATATGCTGCCATAAGATCCAATTGTGTGTATTTTAATGGGAGAAACTGAATAAATGTCACATTTCAATCATTCTTATCTTATCTGTTTTTCACCTATTAGATTTTTTTATTTTTTAAAGCTTCAATTACATCAAGCGTTGAATAAAATAATATGCACTATAATATGAGAACCTGGGTCCACGTGATTTCTGTTATTGTCAGAGCTTGCAACAATTGATTTGACTGTATGAGTTTACCGTTTTACTGATCCTTTAGTCTCAGATCTCAGTGAGATTATTAAATATTATATCCGAAGTTTAAATATACTTATTGGTCTCTTGCTGTTGCATTCATGTGAAACATGAGTCAGCATTTAATACAATCATATTTTAGAAATGGTTCCAAATGTATTTAACCTTACAGCACTGTAGCAACAAAAATAATACAAAGCAGAGGAATGTTCTTTAATCCTCATGAAAGTCTAACACAGTTGTCATAATGATATCATGGTTTCATGAATATAAATAGTTTAAATGGGGCAATCCTGTTAGCATTAGCCTTTCAGCAGATGTTATTGTAAATGTGATTGGTTGCGTCACTGTAGCCTGTAATTGAATGAAAACAATAATTACCAATAATTGCATTATTAAAAAAAGAAACACAGGCCGTGCTAAACATGTGCAATTATATTAATAGCATTTAATTACCAATGACCTAAAATATTAACAGTAAAAAAATTGGTTATGTGATTTCAGGGCATGTCCTCTGGTGGCACATTTGCAGTCGTTCAGTTAATTGACCCTATTTCATTCCTTATTAGCTAATCCCTCTAGAGAGTGTTGATGTACAGTAGTGATAAGCAATGCAGATTTTTTTTGTTCTGAGCCATAGTCTCTGGCCCAATCAAATTGGGAAAATCCCACACACTCAAATGGTCATAAACATATGAACAAACTGGCAGTGCCATCTAATATGTACTTTGTATTTGAATTAATTGATATTTATGTATAGTTTTTGCAGGACACAGAAAAGATGCCCATGGCACAATTCAGGTAAACAATCCTTCCACTAGGCTTACACTGCTCACAACAACACTTTGAGGTTTGTACCCCTAAGCAACAAGCATTAAGCTAAATTGTGGTACTAATTTGTTTAAAGTACTAATTGGTTCACTCATGTCATGCATTGACTACAAACGTTTGTTAAAAATCTACTCGTTTGCCAAGGGTGCCAAATTAATGGATCTTACCCTGATATGCCCACCTTGAGGTGGTCAATATTGGTCTGGTGGTCCGAGGGTCAAACGATCAGATTATGATGTCGGAAATGAAGGCCATCTGGGCAGGGACCACATCAATGAGCCAATCAAATCAAGCACTAGATGTCCAATTTTTGCCCAGATTTCAATTGGACAGGCCCATCAGAGGGCCCCATGCACAGACCAATAAGTAGTCAAATCAGTCTGGAAACACTGAATCAATTGCATTTTTATATATATATATATATATATATATATATATATATATATATATATATATATATATATATATATATATATATATATATATATATATATATATATATATATATATATATATATATATATATATATCTTTCAGACTTTGCCTAGATTGCTAGCTTCCGGTAATAAACGAAAAAACCTATTTAAAAAAAAAAACTCTTATTTCAAGACCTGGGAGTGCGGACATTTTTCCTATTTACAAAGGGGCAAATTTACTTAAGGTCGAATATCGAGGGTTAATTAACCCTCGATATTCGACTGTCTAAGTTAAATCCTTCGACTTTGAATATGGAAGTCGAAGGATTTAGCGCTATTCGTTCGATCAAACGATTAAATCCTTCGAAACGTTCGATTAGAAGGATTTTAATCCATCGATCGAAAGATTTTTGTTCGACCAAAAAAAGCTAGCAAAGCCTATGGGGACCTTCCCATAGGCTAATATTGACTTCGGTAGGTTTTAGGTGGCGAACTAGGGGGTCGAAGTTTTTTCTTAAAGAGACAGTACTTCGACTATTGAATGGTCGAATAGTTGAACGATTTTTTGTTCGAATCGTTCGATACGAAGTCGAAGTCGAAGTAGCCCATTTGATGGTCGAAGTACCCAAAAAAAACCATTCGAAATTCGAAGTTTTTTTCCTCAATTCCTTCACTCGAGCAAAGTAAATGGGCCCCATAGTATCGGTATGGGCTTGCATCCAGGCAAGTGAGTGAGGGTCGGCATCTCTGAGGACAGTATATATATATATATATATATATATATATATATATATATATATATATATATATATATATATATATATATATACTTGCTGACCCTCTATCTGAGCTCCCATTGAGCACCCTTTACAGTTTAGTTACTAATACCATAAAAGCTGAAAAGCTTTTTCAAGGCTTTTGAAGGATTGCCTTGACAAAGCTTTTCAGTGAAACGCATTGGCACAGACTTCTTTGATTTTATAGATAACCTGATTCCCTCCTTTTTAATTAGAAAAAAAGTGACCACAGTCCCCAGTGTACTACTTTCTCCCCGTGTGGGGTCCCAGGGCCTAGTAAGAAACAATTTAGCAGTTTTTGGGGACTTCTCCACCTCTTCACTATATTTCCTTTTCCTACTGCTATTCTTTAGATGACGGATTTGAAGTGTTTTTTTTAAATTCAGTTAATGAACTTACCTCTCTAATATATCTAATTGCACTAATATCGTGAATTATTATTGATTTGAAGGCAGTCTGAGACTGCAATCACCATAGCACCAGCACTTTATAATTTAAAATCAATTTTAATTAATTATTGTTGGATTTAGAATTAATTGTTTATAGAACCAATACCAGTGCTTTCCTAATCGACAACTCTGGGAGTTCTAGGCAGTCTGAGACTGCAACCTGGTTGGAATTATATTCACTACTTGATCAATTTGAGGGTGGGTGCTGCACAGTTTAGTAATTGATTTAACCTGTAAGGATATTCAATTGAGTGTGTATTAGAGGCAGTCTGAGGCTGCAACCATTTTAGCACCAGTACTTTATCATTTATTAATTTATTAATATATTGAATTAAGTATTGAAGGTTTCGGAAAAATTTTTCTATCCAACCAGCCCTAGCACTTTATTAAATCTACTCGCCGGGGAATTTGAGACTGCAACCTGGTAGGGATTAGCACTTTATAGCTATTATCTTAGCAACTGTAAGGTATATGTTGTGCATTTCATTAATTGGTTGAGTTCTAATTGGTTATTGATTCATTTATTTAGTAGTAAGCAACTCACCTGCAAAATACAGCACTGGCACTTTATCACGTTAATTGATTCATTGAATATTGACACATAGAAATTAAAGACACAAGTAATGAGTGTCTAATATACAATGCAATAAATGGTATAAGGCAATCCATTTAATCACTAATTACATTTTGTTGGAGAGTGTGGGGGTTTTTACTCTCTTTTCTTCTATTAAACAATTAATATCAGTAATTTATACCTCCCCCCTCTCTGTGAGGTGAATTTTGTGTAAACTAATAAAGACTGCTTTTCTTCTTTTATTTAAATATATTGCTCCCCAATAAGCCTGTTTTACATAAATGCAGTTTGTAGATAATGCAAATATAAAGTCTGGTTAATAAAAAAATAAGGTAAGGATTATAAAATAATTTGGTTCTTACAATATGCTGGTTCACATATAAAGCTTAACATTTGCACACTGAGTTCATGGCGCAAGCATTTGCTCACTAATCATGAATTAGTGAAATATCCCATTTGTGAACTCATTTCTTTTAAACAGAGCGTTTCTTGTTCTGGCAAACATCACTTAAATATCCAATTTCCTTGTTCCATTGCTTCATGAAGAACCTTATTATGTTAAATAATTTAGGGGGAAGACTTAAGTCTCTGAAAATAAATCTGTTAAAAAAGGAGATTTGCTGGAAGCATTACAAGTGTTATGCGAGCTGCATACAAAACACAAAACCTCTATAAGATGGCTCACTGTTTGCTGACAGATAGGCTTCTGTAATCCAATTCAATGATTTTCTAAAGTCACTGGTTTTATATCCACCCATATCACAAGGTAGTATCTTTTGTCCAACCAAGGATTATGTTACTCTAATCCAAACATAGGAAAAGCTCAGAGTAGATTTTTTTTTTTTGTGGGAATATTTTGGAAAATATTTAAGGTTTTCAGTTAAGAAAAAGATTAAACTTTTTTTAAGAAATACTCTCCTCTTCTTAAAGATGATTTCTAAATCCATATTTCTTATTAATTCTTTTACCAAAATGCAGGGTCAGACTGGGCCAGCAGGACACCGGAAAAAAATCCAGTGGGCCCCGGCCCTCATCGGCCCCTGCCAGCCCAGACCCACTCCCCTGATCTGACACTAAAAATTTTCTTTTCAAAATATTAATCTACATTAAAATTTACCTATAGGTCATGTTGATGCTTTTGTAAGTAATTGTCACTTGAAGTTCCTAAACCTGACTGTTTTGCCAACCTGACTGTCCCTTAACCTGTCCGTTAGAGATTCTAATGCTAATGGACTGCTGCTGCACAAATATGGCAGCCCCTTCATAGAGGAACAGGGTAGTTTGGAGGATGCAGACTAACAGCTGGCTGTTGATACAAAGTAACAGTAGTCAGCCTGCTCAGCAAAGTAGTTAGACAGATCAGCAGGAGAGCAGGGGGCTAGGCTTAGGGAACTGTCAGAAACCATTAAAAATCATGAGAAATCTGCATATCTTTTAATTGATGTATATTGCAAAGTTGCTTGAAATTATGTTTACTTTTCAAAAAAGCTTGTTATTTTTTTATGGAGTTCCCCTTTAATAACAAAAACTGGTTGGTAGAGTTGCTTTCATAAAATGTACTATACTTCGAAAAATGGTACACATAATACCTGCAAAGTTTAAACCCTAGTTTCAGAATAAATATGGAGTTTTAGACAAACCTACATTATACGTCCACTCACAGGACTGCTACTGCCATGAGGCAAAGTAAGAAACTTCCCTCAGGCTACAACAAGTGGTCAACAAAAAGCAGCCTCTTGTACATTTAAGAGCTGTAACAGTATAAATAGGTGTTATTTGTGGCAAATATGTACATTTCTGCATCTGCTTATTTGTTTGTGAAACTGTGTCAAAAATCTGCAACGCAAAAAAATACACCACAACAGAAAAGTCGCCAAGACAAAATTGCTGCCGAGACAAAAAAAACACCCATAAGAAAAAATGCCCATTAACTTTATTGCATTTGTACAAAAAAAAGTCACCACCCCTAAACTAGTAAGCAGACTGAATAAGTACATGGCTAGTGCCTACCGCGCCCCCCCCCCTTCCACCATTGCACCCTAGGCACATGCCCCTTCTGCCTACACCTACTTCCAGTCCTGGCAGACAGAATTTCCTTTTTTGGAGGGCTGCAGGTATTTCTGGTCTGTTTTGGAGCACAAAGACCCATGGCATAATCTATTTGCAGAATGGCACAAGTTCAAAATTGCTCCCCATTATTGCATTTTGCACATTGTCCTGTACATAATAAATGACCCTTAATGCAATTTGTTTTGGGTTCCACTTAAATAAAACACTGTCATTAAATGAGCATTCAACATGTAAATCTTGTGTGTATGACACAACTGTGTTTTTGACCCATAATGTTCTTCAGAGAACTTCCAGCATACTTTATCATTCCCAAGAGGCAGCACGCAATTGTGTTTTTGGAGATATGGTAAACATTGTCTTTCCTAACTGGAAGATTTATTAACCAACAGGGCCCATTCCCCTTTTCCTAAAAATATTTGGACATAATTTACTATTGTTTCTTATCTCAGCAGTGAGCAAAGTTTTACCAGATAAACAGGAATAGGATATTGCTTTAGAAAAAATGAACTGTACACTCAAATTTTCCAGTCGAAGCGTCTTTAGTACGAGACACAATAGAACTATAAAGTTATATGGTATTTCTCAGCACAGAATCACTTTGAGAGTTGTCTCTGCACTGATTTCAGATAACCCAGTCTGAACTAATCTAGACCATACAGTTTTATGAGTAAGCCTTAGGTAAAGCTTAATCTGCAATCTGAGATCTTTAAATGTGCATCTATTAAAGTCATTGGCATAACTATAGAAGAAGAAGAAGACCCCACAGCTATGGGGGTCGGATCTGCTCCCTCTATACAGGTGGCCCTAGAGAGGTAGGTTTGCAGGTGACCTGCAATGCACAGAAAATCACAGATGACCAGCTATTCTAGTGCATCATGGGTGACCTGGAATTTCGCGTGGAAAAGGGGACCACAAGGAGGACCCAGGCCTATATAGCTACACTACTTCCATAGCAACAGTAATGTTAAAAGTTTGAGCAGCATCTCACTAGTCTAAAGTTAGACACACTCAGGGGCCGATTCATCAAGAGTCGAATATCGAGGGTTAATTAACCCTCGATATTCGACTGGGAACTAAAATCGTTCGACTTCGAATATCGAAATCGAACGATTTTGCGCAAATCCTGCGATCGATCGATCGAAGGATTTTTCGTTCGATCAAAAAATCACAGGCTAACATTGACTTCGGTAGGTTTTATCTACCGAAGTAGGTGGTCGAAGTATTTTTTAAAGAGACAGTACTTCGATTATCGAATGGTCGAATAGTCGAACGATTTTTACTTCGAATCGTTCGAATTCGAACGAATTTAACCAATTCGATGGTCGAAGTACCCAAAAAATACTTCGAAATTCGAAGTTTTTTACATTCGAATTCTTCACTCGAATTTTGTAAATCTGCCCCTCAGTCTTTCAAGTGGTCACTTAAAACTCACCTTTTCATTCCAGCCTATAACTAAGCCTTTAGCAACTTTATCACACACACAAACCATTCCCCCTTTACTCTGTATAGCACTGCATGGAGCTACATAATAATAGTAATTATTATAATAATAATAGTTATTGAAAAGTTCTTCCAAGTCCAGTGGTGCTTTCCTCAGCTCCAACATGGCTTAAAGCTCCTGTGTTGCTGTGTCAGAGGCACACTGAGCTGGAGGCAACTCAATCCATTCATAGGATGCAGGATATCACCACCCAAATCCATCAAGACAGAAGGAAAACAGCACAGCTTATTCTACTCTCTGTCTCCTTCCTGAAGAACAGGTACTACTGAACTGGGGTGGCTTCAGCGGACTTTTAGCTTCCGAGATTTTCATGCATCACTGTTTAGTAATACTTCCATGTTCCTTTATTCCATGGGGTTATTTAAAAAGTACTAGAACAACACCACGACAGATTGCATGACTGCATTTATAATTGGTTCTTAAAGTTGTTTATATATTTACCAATTTATCAGAGAGTTTCTCAACCTAACCTTTTTCGCTGGCTGCAACCAACACATGCTGTCAGTCACTGACAGATTCCACCTGCTCTTACTGGCATGTTCCACCATGAGTCAGCATGGTTGGGCTGTTTGTTGTAGCAACAAATGTCATGTTGAGAAAGCACACCAATAAACCAATATCTCAGAAACTGTATGTACAAAGATAAACAAAACCTAATTGGCTGCAGTTTGGGTAAAGGTTTAAATCAGTGACAGGCCCCTTTGACTGTTTCTTCTGACTTTGTATACTGAACTGAAATATTTTTGGCTTGTACCTACATCGCTTCTGTGAAGTAATCCGATGTTAATCTTGAAGAAGCATCTTGAAAATGAAAAAGATAAATTCATCAAGCCTGAGAGAATCAAGAATAGAAAAAAGGAATTTCCTGAGGTAACTGTCCTTGACCTGGCTCTTTAATCGAGTGAAATTTCATCACTTTATCTAATATCATGCTTCATGCTTCAGGCTCCTAGCAATTCTATTTTAGTGTGGTCTAATGGGCAGCTGACACATCCACTCAGCACCAGACTGTATAATATGTGCTGACACACTGTGCGCTGAGCAACCTATTGAGAGCTGTTTATTTGTGCCTGGCAAGGGAAAAATCCATCCTGCACAACAATTTGGGTTTCCGTTTTCAGGAGCATTGCAGACTTCACAATTTCAAGAGGTTTAGAAGCACTTGTAGGGGATCCAATAACTTATTTGGGTGCCTGTGCATTATCTGGCTTTAGGTGAGAGGTTGTGAAAGCCATTTTAGCTGCCTGAAACCTGAATCTAGATAGGTTAATCAACAGTGGCATTCCAATTGCTTTGCAGGCAGCTATCCTCAAACCCCTAATTCAATTGGATATTCTGAGGTTAACACACTGTATTGGAACTGAAAGTAGGAATGCACGAGAAAGGCTTTTTATATTTATTCAGTTCAATAAGCATGGAAAACTCATCAACAACTATTTGTACACTCTAAGCATGGTGGGGCTTTGATGTTTAGATTCAGGCTCCCCTGGTAGCCCCTTAAAGGAAAAAAAAACTTAAGAAATTGCTATTAATAAAATAGGGTTCACAAGAAAACATTTTCATTAACTAAATCTATAGTAAAAGTTTTTTTTTTAATTACCATTAGTGATGAGGGAAACTGCCCCACATATTTTTCTGAATTTTTGTTCTGAAAATCTGGCCAAATGCAATGGAGTTAATGGGTGCTTTTTCACTGAAGTCAGTGGGCATTTACCATGTTTTTACCAGCAAAAATAAGTGTGAAGAGACATTATCATAATGCTATTGGCTTTTTTTTTTTCTGGTAAAACAAAATGAATGGCAACATTTTAAAACTGCCATTGGCATATTTTTTCCTGTGTGAATGGTTTGATACTCGTTGGATCTTTTAAATAAATCTAAGGTGTTTATTTACTGTTTGATGTTTTAGTTTAATATCCAGCATATCTGGGGCCCATAAAAGTAAGGGGGGCAGTGTTGGTGAAGAAGGGGCTGGGGCAATGCTTTGATTGGTCATGGGGGGACCATGGAGAGTTGGGGGCAAAGCCAGGGCATTCCTGATGAGGGACAGGGAACTTCCCAGAGCCTTAAGAGCCATTAATCTGTCCCTGCTTTATCTGCTGGTCTCCAACAACTTGTTGTCTTTATCCAGTATTTTATCTCTAGTCTAGCTTGAGTCCTATTTCCTTTTCATCACATCTATCAAACAATCAGTCTGCCACCCCAAGTAATATAATCTCCTCCTTCTGCTCTAGGTATATGACCTGTATAAACCCAACTCTGAGACCTTATGCATTTGTAAAATCATTTGGCTGTTGAAATTCATGACGACTTTTAATATCCTTTTATGTAACAGCAATAGGCGCACTATGAATATTATTTGATATATTTACAGAAGAAGCATGTTACAGTCATAATTAAAGACACTGTATTGGGAGAAGCCATATATTTACAGCTAAATACTATAGCTTCTGTTAGAAGATTCACAGCATGCTCAAACCAGATGAGTTACATATCTTTTCTTATTCTGGGAGTCGAAGGATTAACAGCAGATTCCAGCTCTAATGCAATGTGTATGGCAATGTGTTTAAAAAAGGAAACAGTAGACAGTAGGATGACGGCCTGTAGAATGATGGCCCACTGAGTTAAAAGGGGGAAAGGGCAGTGTAAGGTCAGAAATAAAGCTGTGATTATCAGCAAACTGACAGCAGCTGCATTACTAGTTCCCTTCCAGACAGTATCCTGACAAGCACCTGAGCACTATTTTTTATCCAAACTGTGTAATAGTAATTTGTAAAGTAGTGTCCTGTGTAGTATATAGGGCTTAGAACTTGAATACTTTAATATAAGGTTTCTATTTAGATGAAGATTACCTACAGTGGATAGATGGCAAAGCAATGATGGGACGGATTGCGCTCAATAAGAAAACAAGGTAAGGATTAGGGCAGGGTATTGATAGGTACTGGATAAACCTATTTGGAACATGTGCAATGTTTGTCACAATTCCATTATATGTCCTTGCCTGCCAGACAAAAAATATACAGTTTAATTTATGCTTAATTGCAGAAAATGTTTCCCACTCTGTAGAAAAATCTTTATTACTTTCAAACTTTTGGAAATAAAGCAATATGCTTTATGTCTTTTCTGGTTTTGGGTAATCTTTGAGGTTGTCTGGGATGATAATATACAGGTTTAGACTGGCTATTCTATCTGGGGGGGGGCATTGCATACTGTACATGTATAGTTTTAAAGAAATGTCATTGGCCCGAGAGTTAACTTTTTTCAAGACTAAAATTAATAAGCAAGTGTTACACCAAATAGTTTTGATCATTACAGAGGTAAAAAGAAGCAATTCATCATGGCATTCAAGTCATCATGGCATTCTGGCACCTGTTACAAATGGCTCCTTTTTTGTACATTATTTGAGGACCTCTCTTTAAAGATAACTTTGTAGAGTCAAGCAATTCCTTGTGGACCCGGCTGCTACCTAAGCATGTGATACTACCACCTTCAGTAATATGAATCAGTCTTGCTCTTTGGACTGGTTATGGCTGACTGGCCATTGGCCAAGGAGCTGTCATGCAGCATTCCATGAAGAATGTGTCAGAAACCATGTCAGTTTTAAACAACATGGGCAAAAAAAACAGTAGTGTGCTGTGTGATTTTTTGTTTCAGCCCTCATCAACTTCTGGAATGTAATACTCAGGTAAAGGAACCACTTACTAATGTAAATGTTGTAAAATGTTACACAGAATACACAGAACTATAAATGCCTCTAAATACTTATTTCTGTATTACGATATCCACAGCAATGTAAAGGCAAAGGGAGATGCAGTGATTTCAGGCACTGGAATTTTAGCAACATTTAAGACACTCAAACATATAATTTGGGGAAATTGCTCAAGATGCTACTTGGTGGAAAGGGTAGCTGTCATTACAATATATAAAATTGGTTATATAATGTTATAATCTCTGCTTACTCATAGACCTTGCTCTTCAGGGATTCTTATACGCATTTTATAGTTGTAGTAAGTTGGACTACATGATTTGCCATGGAAAATGCAGTGATTAGGAAGTTGTTAGTTGACAAACATTTCCCAAAGCTATGTGCACAAAAGAGCACCCTTGTCCTCCAAGACCCAAACTATGGCAGGCATGAACATCTCTCACAACTAGTATTCTCTTGCCATCTGTTCCTAATGTATCTTTTAAGTGTGAACATGACCTTTTCCTTTCTACAGTCCTGACAGCTGTTTGGATTATTAAACCCGCTTCTGAGTATTTGACCCTTGACTTGCCAAGACTACACATAATATGAACAATTGCAGAGATACATCTCAGTATTTAGAACTTCTGTTGATGGCAAGAAAATTTCTACAACACTTATAAAACAGGAACCACCCTATACATCTACCATGATGTTTTATTCAATTCCTGATATTCTCTTTTAGAACTGGGTCCATCACTTTCATATGCCTTGTTAATAATGGCTGCAGAATGTTTTGCAGGGAGCAGTCTGTCTAATGATACCACCGCCACTTATTCAGTGGTGCTTAAGGGACCACTGTTTTTTAAGCTAGCTTCTATTCAAATTTTACTTAATAGAAGCTAAGACTAAGATTTGTTAGTCAAACATGCAGTTGGCACAGCTGGTCTTTCATTTTACCATTCAAAACTCTCCAAATATTTTATGATTCCTACAAGACTAACAAAGGGTTTTACCTAGTCAGCATGACCAGCCTGGCATGTCTGGTATAGTATTGGTTGGGATAGTTTTTTATGTTTTCTAACTGTGATAATTTCATAAAATAATTGTAGAATGTAGAATGGTTCACGTCTATTGCACCAAGCATGTTTCCACAGATAATAACCAGGATATATATGTTATATGTAGAACCATAGGACCATTTTCTTAATAATATTAAGCAAATAAGCAAGTTATATTAATACATAAAAACTGGAAATATGTTTATTTTGCAAAGTCGTATAACACTGGTAGCACTTTGACACTAGTTCACATCCCCTTTAAGGCAAATGTATTTCCTCTGCTTGTTACAATGCTAAATAATGAACTATTTAAAAAGACAACTGACATGAAGGTCCTAAAGTTTACATATTCATTTGTCTATCTTTCAACAATCTCCTCATAGTTTAGCAGTTATCTTTCTTTGATTTATTTTATTGAAGCTAGCTTTTGTGCCTTGCTCGAAAGCTGGAGAACTAATATACGTATTTGCTACCTACGCCCCAGCTGTGTGGACTGTGGAATAACATGTCAGAAAGTTTTATTGTATATAAATTTATTTCCTCCCCCAAAGGAACAAAATGTTTGGAGTGTATATTGCATTTTCAAGTTGATCATATTAAATGCAATAATCCTAAGCATACAAATAAATCATGCCTGTGTCTGTTATTTATTTATTTTTGGAGTTTTAATGATGAAAAGAGAAATATACCGCAATAATATCAAAACATTCATCAAGTCGCAATAACATTGTAAAGAAGCAGCAAACTGATATTTTTAAAATAGCTATAGAGAATTGAATTAGAATGAAAAGAAAACTATGTGATGCAAAAGTATTAATGCTCACCTGATCATAAGAGAAACTTTGCTTTCCTTCCAGGACAAAATAAGTGACTAGTGAAATACTGACATCTTGTAACAATAGACAGGTCCAGCTAACAAGGAAGAGACTGCAGGAAACGTAGTTCACAAGGACAGAAACTGTCCTGCTAAAGCAACATCCTTCTACCTTCTCAGTACTCACATGGTACAATTTTTGGGGCCTCAAGAATTCCCCTGGCATTATTTTGCCAGATACCAATTGAGTCTTTGTAAGAACCTAAAACACCAAGTTGATTTTAAATTTTGACCAAGTAATATATGAGGGGAGGGTATTATATTGAAGGTAATTATATCTGCCAGCATAAATACATGGTTAGGCTGAGCAAGAAGACATTAACAATACATGTTTGGAAGCTTTAATTTAATTTTTGGCAGTCTGGGGTTCATTTTTGTAAATGTCATTTTGCCTATAGAACTGTTTCCTTTCAGAATAATTTAAAAAAAATCCTTCTGCCATTTTCATGTCACAAAGTAATTTTCAGCTATTGATATTAAAGCCTTTCAGACAGTTAAATGCATATAACATTTCTACTTAAATTCGGAACAAAACTCAACAAGCCTCATTTAAACACTCCACTTGGAAACCTCCAGAAAACGACTATGCAACTGGTACCTCACCACTAAAAGATAAAATGGTACAGCTCTTACCTTGTATATTGGTGGTCGCACTCATCCTCGGCTGCCAAAACATAACGATGTCCAACATTTTCATCATTATAAAAGGAAATAGAATCACATATATATATATATATATATATATATATATATATATATATATATATATATATATATATATATATATATATATATATATATATATATACACTCATTTAGGAATGTAACTTAAAATCCCCTCACCTCAATAATATTGGGACCAATTCTGTCTGAAATCCCCAAAACCTACCATATATTCTTCTGTTACCTCCTCTGTCCTGTAAAAGCACTAATTACCAGGAACTGGAAAGCCAGCATGGTTCCTTTCCTTCCCGTATATTATGAATAAACTAAAATTACAATATCTACAGTAAAGGCTAGACTACCAGTAATCTACTAGTATTAATTTCATTTTTATATTTAAAATATGTACCTTACTTATTTACCAATGATCATGCAAGCACATCATCCTTTGTTCTTTCCTTCCCCCCTTTTTTGTTGATAAAACCAATGAGAATGAACGTTTTAAAAAGGTACCTTATCAGGTAGGCCCAGTTATCAGATATGAGATATAATCCCTACACTTTATGGGTGGAACTTGAAGGGTAACCTTTAGAACTGATTCTGCAGAGATAGAATTCCGAAAATTTCAGAGCAGGGTTGGCCGATTCAAAATTACCGTATGCAATGACTCAAAGCTATTCAGATTTTTAGGTATAATACACCATTAAATATTATTTGCATAGCAGATTTGATAGCTGGCACACTGTCAAACTTGACAGAAGGAATTATTTCAATTCCCCAAGTATGATTTCAATAAAATATACCTTCCAATATTTATTTAAAGGAAAATCATTTTGAGCACATGTTCAAAACGTATCAAGGTGTCACTATTCAGACGTGAACATGAAGTCTGAATGATATAAAGTGACAACAAATTTTGACTGAATTTTACTTGGCTGCAGTAGAGTGCGCAGTGTCATGATTTGCAACAAAATGGTATGATTCACTTACAAACACAGGAAAATGTAATAATGGAAAGATTGCAGAACTCACATATAAGGTATAATACTCAAGTCCCTGTATTCTCCCACAAGCCTATGGGAGTCATCTACAAATGCACCCACACGTGTGGGTATTCTAAAGTGGACACAGTGGAGACCATATATTGGCACTAATGTACAAAAGGGCTCCTGTGTTTTCACATGTTTGCAAATACATCCATTCTGCTTTCATACATATTTTGATATAATAATTGGTGGTGCACACCTCAAATAATTAAGACAATAATGGTCATGGAGCTCCCTGCAGGGGTCACATGTAAGATCCAGTTATTATGAACCTGAACTGTTTCTAACATAACTGTAGAAGTTTGTAGCGTAAGATCTGAACAATAGGAATGTAAAGGCATCAATGAAGACATTATGAAAATAATTTCTATATCTTTACTACAGATAAACGAGATTGTATAGTATATTCTATAAGGAGTAAAAGCTTTTTCAGTTTAATATGTATGCCTTGAAAAATGACAGGAATTGCAAAGCCTTTCTCAGTGAAGGCGTTCCTCTCGCCTACCAATTAAAGGGATTCTGTCATGAGTTTTATGATGTCTTTTTTTTATTTTTAAATTACACAGTTTACACTACAAATAATTCCCTTTACCGTGTAAAATTTAATTCCTAACCCAACAAGTGTATTTTTTAAGTTGTAATATTGTAGCAGCCATCTCAAGTCATTTTGCCGGAGCATGTGCTTTCAGAAAAAGCCAGAACTTTGGGATGGAGCTGCATTCAGGCAGGATATTATTTCTCCTACACAATGCAACTGAAGATGTCTCCGTTGGACATGGATTTTACTTTTGAGTGCTGTTCTTATACCTACCAGGGAGCTGTTACCTGGTTACCATCCCTTTGTTCTGTTGTTAGGCTGCAGAGGAGAAGGAAGGGTCACTCCAGCTTGCAATGCCACATTTAAGAGTGACTGAAGTTTATCAGAGCACAAGTCACATGACTGGGGGCACCTGGGAAACTAGGCTATGTCTAGCCCGATGTCAAATCTCAAAATACTAATGCACTAATGTAATTCTTTTTGGAAAACTGATTTCAATGAAGAAGTCTGCTGGAGCAGCACTATTAACTGATGCTTTTTTTTTAAAAAAAAAAAAAACATGTTTTCCCATGACTGTATCCCTTAAATGTAAGAATTTTTACTCTACTCCCTGCTCAGACTTCTGTTTATGTAAGTATGCTGCTTATAGGATATAGCAACTCTCTGCCCATGTCATTGCTCCATGATAGAAATGTTGTATTCAAAAGGTTTGTGTTTAAGTGGCTTCATTTTATAAGGTATCGCTTTCTTTAATATACAGTTATAGCAGCAATTTCAAAGTGTCATTTTAACTCAGTGCCTGCAATGAACGGCTTCAACGTTCCTACTCAGATTTGAGTAAATATACTCTTATCCCTTGAGCGAGATCTACTTTATAATTTATTGTACCTTGTGGGTAGAAGATGTGTGTTGCAGCAAAACCTAACATTGACATTATTCTAAAATGTATCAGGGCAGCAGTTATACTTTGAATAGTACCTCTCTGGGATTCCTTAGATCAGCCGTCCAATCCTTTTTTCTCCAGGGTGTCACATACTTATCATAATCAATATCCAGCACCTATCCGCTGCACTTCTACCAAAATTACAGTTTAGGTCTGCAGCTGTCTGCAAAAATTACTGGTATATAAATATTTGCATTCCCTCTAAAGTAAAAGCTGTTATTTTGACCAACTAGAATGAGATGTTTTGGCACTTTTGATAGAAGACTTTAACAGCAGCTACTGTCGCAGTTCATTAGTTGTAACCGCTACACTCTATGCTTTGATACGGGAGCTGGGCCCACCGCTCCAGGAGGCTTTAAGCACAAGTATAAATAAAAACGGCTGCTGGTATAAAGTAAACTAACAAGACAGATCCAAACATTTCATTTGTGTGCGAATAAATTCACTTCTGGAATGTGGCATCAAAAAAACATTAGTGTCATTTAATTTCAAATGTCATTTCATTAGGAGTGAGTCACTTATGTATGGCTTTGAATGCTAACCACTAGCGGAACCATGTAATTACTGCAAGGTACAGGCTGCTAGGATTCCCAGGGTTCTTCAAATTGCAGAGTTCATTAGAACAAGCTGGCCAGGTGCAAAAGCACTCACCACAAGTTGGTAAGGAGTAATATCATCAATGCATGCTCAATTTTTCCCTATTTTATCAATAAGTAGTAAGCACTTGCATTGATAACTGGGCCCTATGGATTCTTCATAATCTTACTCTATGTATTTACATTACATTATTATAAAGTACTTACATTATTTATATATCTAAGTGGGTTCCACCAACAGCCTATAAATTGCATATAGCCAATCAGTTCCATATACTCGTTATTTACTCTGAATGATGGAACTGACATCATTTGAACACAAATAGGGAATACATGTTTGCAGCAAGTTACACATGGTTTACCAAAATCAACCTTAATGGGGTTGTTCATCTTAATTTAGCTTTTAGTATGATATAGAGAGTGATATTCTGAGACATTTTGCAATTGGTTTTCATTTTTTATTATTTGTTGTTGTTTGAGTTATTTAACTTTTTATTCAGAAGCTCTCCAGTTTGTAATTTCAGCAAAATCATTGCTGGAGTTCAAATTACCTTAGCAACCAGGCACTGATTTGAATAAGAAACTGGAACATGAATAAGAGAGGACCTGAATAGTAATAAAGAGTAGCAAGAGCAATAAATGTGTTGGACTTTGGGGGCCCTGGGTCTACCGGGGCTGCTGCTTCAGGGGCCTTCACACCCCCATGCCCTCCACCCCAGCTGCAAAGAAAGCTCAGACGCCCCCGCCCCTGCTGCAACCCCCATCCGCCCCCCACCCCATGTGTAGTGAGGTGAGTGAGGTCAAGGGCAGTGACAATAGTGGGTCTGGGCTGCTGGGGGCCAACTGGGTTTTTATCCCAGGTGTTCTGCCAGCCCAGTCTGACATTGAATGTGTAGTCTTTCTGAGCATCTGTTTGATAGATGGGGTCAGTGACCCCAATTAGAAAGCTGGAAAGAGTCAGAAGAAGAAAGCAAAAAATTAAAAAACGATATAAAAAAGCAGAAATGAAGGCCAATTGAAAAGTTGCTAACTAAAAGTTAACTAAACCCCCCAATAAGAAAACCCCCTTACCTACTACCCTAGGTAGTCCCCCCTCCCTGCTTCCCCCCTGCATAGTTAGTTACCCCTGAAATTGCACCTAAGAGTTTGCTTGCGTATGGGTGCAGAGTAAGCGCAGCAGAGGTCATGGGCGCCACCTTCTGGTTTATCTTCAGGTCCTCTTCCCTTCACGCAGTTGCCATGAACTTGAGGACTGCTCCGACTGTGCATGCGCTGATACGCCGCTCCATTACAGAAGAACATTGATTTGCGCAGCATGTTTGCTATTTGCACATTGGCCTAAGTTGATAAATGCATTTTTAATTGCACACTGCAATAAGGCCTTTGTTATGATTCCAGGAGAAAACAGCAGCCGTCAAACTCCATTCGTCTGCCTGCCACTGTTGTCAATGTTATTGGATTGGACGTGCTGTGTGTGTAAAGAGCCTGGAGTGTCAAACAGATCTTCACTCCAAAAATCTAGCTTGAATGTTTTGGAGCAGAGGTTCTCCTGTCACTTCTCCATGTGTTTCACACAGCATCAGTGACAGGTGAAGAGAAACATTTTGATGCTGTTCTCTGCTGGCAGAGCAGGGCAGAGGCAGTATATGTGCTAAAGAACTTACAATATTTCAACAGGGAAGGCTCCTATATCTTTATATACAATATGCACCGCTAAACTTACTAATAGTATGCACACAAATTGCTTTTGCATGTCTTGTGATAAGAACAACTACTCAAGATAACAGATCACTGCTCATTACATCTGGTTTGTGTGGAAACCTAGGGTAAATAATGAGTGTGGCCAGACGGAGACATGTCGATTATTTATTCTGTGTTGTGTGGTGTTCAGTGGAGATTTATGATTAACCTTCTACCCTCTATGACTAATCTGTGCACCTGGGTTGGGTATACATTCCAGTCTCATATGCTGTAACCACAATTAAGCTTCACACTGATGAGACCCAATAGGGTAAAAACAGCTGCCTGACTATTTATTGCTGTGCTTTAAGATCTGTGCTAAAAAAAATGCACATGCCTCAGTTGATACACGCAAAAGCAATTTATTCAGAATGTGGTTATCTCAATGTCTCTCTGTGGAATTCTTGGATGCAGCGTCATCATTTCCTGTGAGATTTTAAGGGGAAATCAAATTGTAGATGATTTACAGACTGTATCCCTCTTCTAACTACATTCATAAAAATAATTGTTGCAAATATTTGCAATAGCACTAAAACAGTCATTTTGCAATTGGCTCTGGTAACAAGTTCATTTCCAACTAACTGTGCTTTTACTAGCCTTCTTCATATGAAATGACTTGCAATATAGAAGTCAGGGTTTTATCCAGTGTACACAGAAGGGAAACGTATCTCTATGCAGTGTATAAAAAGATGATGCATTTTGTCCATTAATTGACAGTTTAATAAACTGGTGAACAAATCAAGTTTTAATGCAAAAGTAAAATATTTGATTTATAATGTGTCCCTACAATGGAAGCAGTATTACAATCTGTCCCTTCTGATGAGCTCAAAGAGATATTAATGATACTCTCATGGGAAAACATGCTTTTTTAAAAAATGCACCAGTTGATAGTGCCAAACCAGAACACTTCTGCACTGAAATCCAGTTTTCAAAAGAACAAACTGATTTTTTTTTGTATGTAATTTTAAAATCTTACATGGGGTAGACATACTGAATGCAAAAACAAAAAGAATCAGGAGCACTCACTGACCCACTGATGTATGACATTTATACTAATCAATTGTTATCTAGAACCCATATATATGTAAGTGGTACACTTCTCATGTCTCATGTATGTATCGTTGGTGCTTACCAATGATAGGGTTAATGGTTCTAAAGGGGTGTGTGTTTCCCTTTTTAAATATTCACACGGATGAAAACAATTTAGCTTTTGAGGAAGTGGTTTTGTCCACGAAACGCATCAAGCATACCGATTACAACATGATCTGTCTGATGTTTTAATGAATTTCGAACAAATGGATGTTTTAAAGCCACTGGTGCTCCATGTTTAAAGGACATTATGGGGTAGACATATTGTCAGTTTACCAGGTGCCCCAGTCATGTGACTTGTGCTTTGATAAACTTCAGTCACCAGAGCAATGGGAAGGTAACCAGATAACAGCTCCCTGGTAGATATAAGAACAGCACTCAATTGTAAAAATCCATGTCCCGCTGCGACTCATTCAGTTTCATTAGGAGAATAAAGAAACAATAGCCTGTCAGAAAGCAGTTCCATAGTGTAGCACTGGCTCTTTCTGAAAGCACATGACCAGGCAACATAACCTGAGATCGCTGCCTACACACCAATATTACAACTAAAAATACACTTGTTGGGTTTGGAATAATATTTCACACAGTAGAGTGAATTATTTGCAGTGTAAGCAGTGTACTTAAGAAATAAAAATGACACCATAAAAATCATGACAGAATTAATGGGACACAATGGCAACTACTTCAGTTGTTTTTGTAATTGGACATAACACTTAAGACAATTAATGCTGAAACAGTAATCATCAGATATATTTAACACATGGCACTCAGATGACCCAGCTACAGCTCAATTGGTGAAAGTGGCATGACTGGCACCAGCGGTTTGTTCTATTGTACTGCAGGTTATTGCAGTTACAAAAACACAGGCCAAGATATATTTGGGGACACACAGCGGGTGTCAGTAGCGTGGGAAGACTGTGGTCTTTATTAGTGTCCAGATCTTTTGTTTCAGGAGAAAACAAAGTAAGATACATGTCCTCTATGTCCTCACATTAGCTGCTATGAGTTCCATAAAATGATCCTGTCTTGTCGATTGCAGACTGCGCTCTCAGTCAGAATTGGTCAAAAATCAATCTGCCTTCAAGGGATCACATTGATAATTGTGTATTGAATTCTCCACAGTGTAACTGATTCAAGAGGCATATTAAAATGGTATCACACAGAGCTTCTCCCCAGGGTCCAGAACATAAACTATAGACTGTCCAAAAAAGACTTACCTTTGAAGAGCTGTATAGTTTGCTGGTAAGTACTACTGGAATTGAATCCAAACTTTCTCTGCCTTTATTTATATTTGTTGCAGAGGATACCTAATCAGTGCCATGAATTCAGATTTCATCATCAGCTTAAGACTGCCAAACAGAGACTCCTGTGGGCTTCCAGTGCACATAGGGACAACCAAATGGCCAATCACAGCCCTTATTTGGCATCTCCAGGAACTTTTTCTGCTCGTATTGCTCCCCACCTCTTTTTACATTTGAATGTGGCTCACGGATAAAAAAGGTTGGGGACCCCTGGACTCAGCCATTGCTGAATATAGGTATTTTATAAGGAATTAGTGCTTTTTTAATGTACGTTGTTATACTGGTTGAGAGAAAACAACCAGTATAACATCCATTTATGCAGTGCTGAATTTTCATTTACCTGTAAACTACGTGATTAAAACTCATTTACAAACCATTGTCGCATGTCCATCTTTCTCTTATGTACTAAACCATGGTATATGGAGATGCAATTGGCAACAAGGAGGAAGCAAACATAATATTTGAGTGGATACATGCTTTCACATATGGTAATATATATATATATATATATATATATATATATATATATATATATATATATATATATATATATAAATTAAAAGCCCATGAAATGGAAAAACAGTGTCCATTTTATTAGTTGGTGGGGACTCCCCATGTTCCCATAGGGCATAATATAATTACAAATATTATATATACTGTAGATCCCCTTTTTATTTAAATATATACATTTATTAGTGCCCAGTCTTCCAACGAATCACACAAAATGAAATTGTGTGAATACAAATACAGAAAATAAATGTGAATAGATCAATATCCACCGCCAAAATTCATAAATACCACATAAAATGACTACATTTCAGTATTCCTCTAAAAATGTGCATTCTGTGAGTTGTATAATATGAATTTATATAGTCTCAACAATCATATCTAAAATTGGCAGTATTATACACCCAGCAGGGAATCTGCCAGACACTAATGTATTTATATATTTAAATAAAAAGGAGATCTATTTTTAACTGTTTCTAAATGCTTTTATACAAAAGTCAGTTATATGAAATAAAAATTATTCTGGTTAAATCTGATTTTACCCCGATAATCCTACAGTACAACATGGAGTACTTGCATATAATTGCTTCAGACCGAATCTGTACTCACTATACTATCCCTTCATTAATAAGAAAATGCTTGCTATAATAATATAGCTTATTATTTAAAAGTGCAGCTTATATTTTTCATTATAAATATTGCTTCACATTAACATTTAGTGAATGTCCCTCTTGCTGATAGCACGTCTGTAGATTCACACTTTTTCATTTGAGCTCACCTACCTCTGTATATGTTGGAAAGGGTCCATCACCTCCACTGGACCCCCAGTTGGACCAATTCCACTCTATAGACACCATTTCTCCTCCCAGTATGTTCCCAGTTAAAACAATACTCTACATATCATGCGCACTAAACTTTTTTTCTCCCTCAGCATCACTCCTTTGGGTAAAACCTCTTCTCCTTTGCAGCCCCAAGTGTATGTAAGTTGTCAAATATCATCCAAGGATCTAAGATGATGCCATGACTTCCAGGATCAGCAAGAAAACATTTTTCCTAGTTTGGAGGGAAAAACATTTGCATAGATTGATTGATTTTTGTTCATTACTAGAATTTGTTAACACCTTTACCGAAGCTTGATGTTAAATTATTTGTTGTTGCATTACAATCCATACATCAAGGAAAGGACTTCAAGTAATCTTCTGTTGACTACACAGAAGTGAGTTATATTTAAGTAGAAATATGATGGCTCCTATTGTACATAACAAAAGATTGCCGGAATACAGATCTCCAATTCTCCATCATTTTTTAAATCATCATGTCAAGAATACCGCTTTAAACTGACACAATAAATATATTTACTCCTTTTGTTAATATTAGACTCAGCACACCAAGATCCCTAGCCTCAACATATATTCTAGAACATCAAAAATCTGCCAACGGTTGTGCAAATTGCACGTATGGGAACAACGTGCTCATCATTTTAGAGACTACCATATGGCAATATGATATCTGAGACCATTGCACTTCCATCTTGTTGTGTATAATAATGATTTTTTCCAGGGTATCACATTTACAGATTCTTAACACCACTGCCAGGATAAATTTAAATTATCACTGATGGTAGTCTACACCCGTTTGGATAAGGAAACCTTTCCAGAGTTTAATTTTAGTCTTTCTAAGACTGGTGGACATCATCACGTGTCTGGGACTCTATCTATATATAAAGCACTGGGTCTGAACAAATAGCAATGCATGAGGCATGTTAATAAGTACATACTTCATTCTAACTTAACTATCCTGGCCCAAAGATAATCAGATGACAAGACGTCTCATGGCAAATGACATATTTAGCTAAATACTAGAATTATGTTATTAGGCGTTTTGTTGGACATGTCATTTGGATGTTGGTATGATCTACTATTGAGATTTGACTTCACATTAAGAAAACATTGTTCTGTATAGGTATCATGAGTATATTGCAGAAAAAGTACAACATTTCAAACATGCATAGGTAACACAAGTACCTGTAAAAGGTTATTTTTTGTTTGTTTGTTTTTTTTTGTAAATACAATGTTGCACATTATGTTTTGGGTGTCTGTACAAGGAAAAGGTAGCTACGTTCTTTTAGCTGTAAAGATCTGCGCCTCCAAAGATGTCCCTGTAGCTCCCCATATTCTTTTCAAACAAATGATTTATGCTTTCAAAGTTGGCCACAGGGGGTCACCATCTTGTAACTTTGTTAAACATCTTACAAGAACAAGACTACACACATGCTCAGTGTGGTCTGGGCTGCTTAGGGTTCATCATAAATTATCAAAACAGCACAAGTCAAATAATATCTGCCATAGAAGCAGATACAACAAGACTGATTAATAATCAGAATATGCAGACTGCACTGGGCCCTGTGTTGTCATGTAATCGAATGTGGATTTTATAGTTTTGTATTGTTTAATACAAACTTTCTGCAACTCAGCAGGACCAGTAGCTGCAGAAAAATAATCCTCCAAAAAGAATCCCAGTTTATCCGTTTAAATCTGGCTCCATGATCTTAGTCCTTGCACCTGGAGTTGGAAACAGTAAAGTGGACGTAAAGGCAAAAATAAAATCCAATACAAATCTCTACACAGTCGCCGACTGCTCTACATGGAAACAAACAAAGCTGCTTGCGTTCTGCATGGCTGGGAAGTAAGTGGGGGCTCCCCCTGCTGTTCATAAGTATGATTGTTTCCCTGCAGAGCAGTTAGGGACAGTCTGACAATTCCTATCCACAGCAGTAAATGAAGGGGGAATTTCACTGCATATTATTTGCTTTTATATGCCCTTTAAGTCTGATTAGTAAATCATTGAAATTATTGGTACATGACAGCTCAGAAAGCAGCTTAATTAGCATCAACATTTAATAATCAGCTGTAATAAAAATTGTACCTGGTGGTCCAGTGGTGCGACGGGACCCCTGCTACGCTGCTCCTCTTCGGCCGCCATTGCGGCTACTTAGGACGCGCCCGCGTCTCGTGGGCTTTATTGACGCGGGTGCGATGGCGTGATGACAAAATTCAAATGGGTATTTAAGGGAGCTCAGTTAATTCATCTTTGCCTGTTATAGGATTTGTTTCCTGGTGCTGTTAGCTGTTGCTATTCTGTTTGAACCTGATTCTGATTACCTGTTTTGACCCCTGCCTGGCTTTTGACAATTCTACATTCTGTATCCTGACCCCTTGCCTGATTACTGACTTCGATACTGCTTAACCCTCTATTGACCCTTGCCTGCCTGACTACGAATATTCTCTGCCTGCCCCGACCCAGCCTGATCTGACTACTCTATTGCCTTGTACCTTGACCTCCTGCCCAAAAGACGTTATTACAGTTGCCCCCCTCTGCCTATCCAGAACCTCTAGCCTTGCACCTCTCGTTTATGTCCTGGTGGCATCCAAGTAGCTGAGGGCTCCTCCCGAGGCCAAAGGCGGTCACACTACAGATGAAGCACGAGCCGAGACCAGGGTGCTTGGCATTTATTCTGGTGTTGGGTGCCGACCATGATATCAGCCCTGTAGCAACATCTTATATGACAGAAAAACCCCATGTTCCCCTTGATGGTTTGAAACAACCCATAAGCTTAGCTTGTTGCAGGAATTGTTCAGTGTGAAAAAAAAAAAATTAACAGTTATCTCCCATGTGGCCCCCCTTCAAGTCACTGACTAACTCAGAGTTAGAGAGCTGCAAAGCAGAAAGTAGTGCTGTGTTCCATTATGTTAGACATGCGGTCACTCCAGCCTTTATAGATTACATTTTTGGTTAACTAACAATATTAGAAACATGTTCTATTTTGCACAGGCTATCTATTTACCCAGTTTTTACTTTTACACTGAACTGTTCCTTTAACAGCTGCTCAAAAGCAAACTGAGCATGTGCGTGTCACAGAAAACAAAACAAAAATGTATAATGGAAAACTTGTGTGAAAACGTTGAAGGCCTGTATCATTACTACTATAGAGATGCAGAACCTTTAGGCTGGTTCAGTGAGTTTTGTTTATAAAATATGATATTTGTAGCCATATTAATTGTTATGGTTTAGTTCGCCTTTAAGCTGGACTAATGTACAAAGCAGGATTTTGACAATGCACATGAACCTACATATTTTGGTAAAAACATGGCAATATCCACTGTTTTTTTTTATTATGTTTACATAGGCCGACCTTGTGTGCTGCAAATTGCTTTTTATTATTTTTTTTAAAAAAAATTCAACAATGTACTATTGTTTGAAATAGTTATATGGTTGAATTATAATTAAATATAACTCAGCTGATCATATTATACTAAACCGCTTATTTATCAATTTCCTGTTGTCTCTCAGTGGTCAAAACACATCAACACTAGCCAGCTGAAAAAGAAACAAGTAAAACAAACAGAGAACTCGATCAGTTAAAATGTCCTACATAGCTTGCTTGGGGATTCATGGAAGTATTATTATCAAAAGTGAAAATATTTCAATGAGCTGTCAAAAAGTCCCTGAGTATATGTGTTCAATCCAAGAGCAACAAATCCTGTGCAAACAAATCCAGTGGAGCAGGAATACTTTGCACAAGATGATAGCTGAGTCCTCCATGCTAACACTGTATGCAAGCCAAATTTTCATGTACTCTGATGGCTGACCTCCAGCTCCTGACATATTCATTATATTCCAGCATGTTGGCTGCAGATTGCTTTGAAGTGATGACAGCTACAAGACAGCCAACTAGGAATATGGACAGGTGGCCTTTAACATGTACTAGAGAAGTTAATGTAGTAAACATAATTTTGTGGTAGTGGCAGTGTATTAATATTAATTAGTGGCAGTGTTTTCCTTATGTCTCCTACATGAAAATATATACTCCTCCAGTCTTTAACTGAAGTTCTAGGTTGCAAAATAGAAACTGTCAGATATTTGTACAGTAGTACATGTGTATGTGCTTAATTTAGCCATAATATCTATCAATTAAAGGGGAAGTTCACATTTTAGCATGATGTAGAAAGTGATATTCTGAGACAATTTGCAATGTGTACATTTTTTATTTGTGGTTTCTAAGTTATTAAACTTTTTATTCAGCAGCTCTTTAGTTTGCAATTTCAGCACCATGCATTGATGTGAATAAGAGACTGAAAAATGAATAGCAGAGGCCTGAATAGAAACACAGACAAATAAAAGAAATAACAATAAATGTATAGCCTTACAGAGCATTTGTTTTTTAGATGGGGTAAGTATTATTGTATAAATAATGGCACTGTGTATTGGGAGAGTCTCTGAACTAGTATATGTGCTGGGAAAGTATGTTGCTTTATGTTAACCCTTTAAAAAAGATTGTGTTATTTTTGATTATTTTTTATGGGTTCCAGTCCTTAAGAGGAATATAAATGAGCTGGAAAGTCGTGCAACTAAACTGATTAGGGGGATGAAAGACTTCAATTATGAGGGGAGTCATGGTTGGTTCTCTGGAAAAAAGGCACTTGCGAGGGGACATGATTACACTTTACAAGTACATTAGAGGACATTATAGACAAATAGCAGGGGACCTTTTTACCCATAAAGGGGATCACAGTACCAGAGTCCACCCCTTCAGACTAGAAGAAAAGAACTTTCATTTGAAGCAACGTAGGGGATTCTTCACAGTCAGGACAGTGAGGTTGTGGAATGCACTGCTGGGTTATGTTGTGATGGCTGATTCAGCTTTAAGAATGGCTTGAATGATTTTTTGGACAGACATAATATCAAAGGCTATTGTGATACTAAACTCTATAGTTAGTATAGATATAGGTATATATAATTTTTTGTTAATGTATGGAGGGGTGTGTGTATGAATGCTGGGTTTTCATTTGGAGGGGTTGATTTTCAACCAGATTTAACTATGTAACTATTAAAACACCTTAGTTGCCTATGTGACTATATGGTACAGGTCTGAGATCTATTATATAAAATGCTTAGGACATGGGGCTTTCTGGATAGGGGAATTTGGATCATCTTAACCTGGTCCCGATATGGTCCTACAAGATATTTTTATAACTACCAGCATGTCCAAGATTTCCAAAGAAATTTCAGTATGACATTGTTTTATATAACAATCCATCTCACAAATCTGTGCTGCATGGGAAATGTTGGACATCACTCATGTAGGTCTTTATGTAAAGCAACTTAAATGTAAGCAGTGTAAGCAAGACCTGGAATAATTATGTCAAGTCAAAAACTGATCCCGGATTATTATAACAGTTTATGTAATACTTCTCTATCTCAGGTGTTTACTCTGCAGTGAAACATTACTAAACCGACTGTGATTGGCCAAATGGTTTTGTAAACATGTTTGAAAGTCTCATGTTAATTTGTATGCAGTGACCGTTTTCTAATTAGGATATTGTGCTATCTGCAGAGAAAATTGTGCATTTTGCACTGGACAAATTTGTAGGAAATATCGCTACTTAATTTCCTGCTTCATTAGTTAATCTATGTTTATTCACTTCATTTAATGCAAAAACTGTTTCCAAAGTGCTTTGTAAATGCTTTAGCTTTATCACTTGTAATGCATTAATGCTAAAGTGATCAGGCATAGTTCTAACTTAATTTGAAGTGCTTTTGCAATATTTGCTCTCTAAATCATCAGAAGACAAATAGTTGAAATTTTACTTACCGTAATTGCCCTTTCCTTTTAGTCCAATCAACAGCACACACTGAGATTTCCTCCCTCCCCCAATTAGAACAGTAGGACCAATAGCCAAGCTAAAAGCCATAAGAACCCTCCCCTTCCCCCCTTCCATTGTGCCTTTGCAAGTAATACAACACCGAATGCAGAAATATTTAATAGGGTGGGTTTACTTGTGCTGCTGATTGGACTAAAAGGAAAGGGAAATTACATTAAGTAAAATTTCAACTTTCATTAATGTCCAACAGCAGCACACACTGAGACATAGCAAGTAACAAAAAAGGGGGGGATTAGGTTCCAGATTCCTTCACCATTGATTGAAGAATAGACCTTCCAAAGGCCTCATCCTGGGAAGCATTGATGTCCATTTTATAATGACTAGCAAATGTATGTGTGCTCTGCAGATCTGATCCACCGGTACTAGGTACTTTTCTGCCCAAGATGCTGCTGTCGCTCTAGTAGAGTATGTTTTCACAAACATTGGTTGAGATTTGTTTTCAGCAATACAGCATGTCTGTATAGTATCCTTAATCCATCTGGCTAAAGTCAACCTTAAAGCCCCTTGTTCTTTCCAAAGGAAATGAAGAGCTTCTCTGATTTTCTGAATTACTCTGTTCTTTTGATATACTCTTTGGAGTTTTTGGTTGAGGAAAAAAAGCAGGAAGACTATTAGCCCAAGAAGCCACCTTGGGTCTAAAAAAGGGTACCGTCCTAAGTACCACTTGTTCTTGAAAAAATCTTATGTAAGGCTCTCTGACTGATAGAGCCTGAAGGTCATTTACTCTCTTTGCAGAGGTGATGGCCATTAGAACCAGTGATTTAAAGGAAAGGTGTTTAATATCCGTACTCTCTATAGGTTCAAAGGGGGCATCACAGAGTTTTTCCAATACAATATTCAGATCCCACTGTGGACAAGGCTCCAGTACAGTTGGTCTTAATTTGAAGGTTGCTCTTATAAATCTTCTAATAAGAGGTTCTTCAGCAAACTTTATCCACAGAAAAGCTGAAATTGTTGATATATGTACTTTCAGTGTATTAGGTCTTATATTCTTATCCAAGCCACTCTGAATAAAATCCAAAATGTTGTTTACAGAGACTGAAGACAATTCAATATCTTCCAAGCTACACTAATTCCTGAAGACTTTTATAATTCTGGAATAAACTTTGGAGATGGATTCTTTTTTTGCACTCATGAAGGTACTGATTACTTTCTCTAAAATACCCTGATTACTTAATAGGGGCCTAGCAACCTCCAGGCTGTCAGGTTCAGACGTTGAGGGTCTGTGTGAACCACCCCCTTCTGCAACAATAGAGACCTGTTGCAAGGAAGGATTCAATACTCCCCCCGACTCATCTTCATTAGTAGTGGAAACCAGCTCCTCCTCGACCAGAATGGTATGTCTGCAATCACTGAAGTCTGGTTTATGTGTATCTTCCTTAGAACTCTCCCTATGAGTGGAATAGGAGGAAAGACATACACAAGGCTGAATTCCCACTTGATGGACAGAGAATACAGGATCCAAGGCTGATCTTTCCTGTAGAGGGAGCAGAACCTGGGCAGCTTGGAATTCTCTCTTGTCGCCAT
The DNA here is from genome assembly GCF_017654675.1 of Xenopus laevis. Taxonomy (NCBI): domain Eukaryota; kingdom Metazoa; phylum Chordata; class Amphibia; order Anura; family Pipidae; genus Xenopus; species Xenopus laevis. Next base: position 123,111,413 of record NC_054372.1, on the reverse strand, counting down.
AAGATCTACCACTGGCTTCCACCATCTTCTGACAATTCTTTGAAAAATCCTCTGATTCAGAGACCATACTCCGGCTCAAGTGGTCTGCTAGTTTGTTGTCCTGACCCCAAATATGTACTGCCATCAGAGATAGAAGTTGTTCTTCTGCCCACTGAAGAATATTCATGATCTCCTTCAGGAGTACCCTGGATCTTGTGCCTCCTTGTCTGTTTAGGTAAGTCCCCACCACTGTATTGGCAGACTGAACCTTTACAGCATGGCCTATCAGATGCTTCTGAAAAGACTTTAGGGAGAGAAAAACTGCCTTCAACTCCCTGAAGTTTGATGAAAGGGACTTTTCTATAGGACCCCAAAATCCTTGGGCAGATAGGTCTCTCATATGAGCGCCCCAACCACTAAGAGAAGTGTCTGTTGTCACGACAATCCACTCTTCCTCCTCTATGTTTTTCCCCCCTGTGTAAGTCTTCCTTCCTGCAGCCACTAGCGTAGCTATTTTTTGGACTCTTCCGATATAGGAAAGAGGGTTTTAAAACATTTGTTAATTGCTGATGGCCTTTCCTGATGTTTCCATTCAAACCAATTAGATCTTTGATCACTGGGTGTAGGGGAGAAGCTCTAGGTATCTTCCTTGACCATCCTTTCTCCTGTTGTGGTTCAGAACTCTTCCCCTCCTGATCTTCCATTGCACCTTTAACTGCTTTTATCAATTTTGATATTGATTCAGATTGGAGCACTGCCATGTCCACTTCATCCTCTGATGAAGAATTCACCTCATCAATTACAGTGTAATCCTGTTCATCCACAGATATAGGTGACTTGTCAGCAGGATTAATCAGGGTCAGATGAAGAACTCCAGATTTCTGAAAAAGACTGTTGAATAAAGTCTTTAAACCAGCTCATTGCAGTTTCAGCAGATTGAGGGGTTTCATTAGCTTTTGCCAGGCAGGCTTCACAGCGACCTTTCTCATAGTTATCTGGGAGAGGAACATCACATTGTCTGCAGACCAAATGTCTGGTCTTAGACCACTTTTTCCCATGTCTAGCTTCCAGACTGGACATCTGTAGAGACAGTAATGAAAAATAATATTTGCACTCTTGTTTGCAGCGTGACCACTTGTACTGAAAGCCATTTATGGGCACCTATTGAACTACATGAGATCCTTTTAAATCTGCAGCCTCTGCACTGCGCGATGATGTCATCGATGTGTGCCTCCTGAAAGCCATGATCCCTAAATGCGCGCCTGTCGTTTCTTTTTCAGCGGTCAGCTGAAATCCGGATGGGTAGTAGCTCTATCCTCTACCCTCCCCAAAGACCACCACCCAAAGCTGGCTCCCTGGACGTCCCTGAGCTCACTCCTGAGCCCTTCTACCAAAGAAAAAAATGATATACCACTGTCCAAGGTAGGACAGAAAAAAACACGATGGAAGGGGGGAAGGGGAGGGTTCTTATGGCTTCTAAAGCTTGGCTATTGGTCCTACTGTCCTAATTAGGGGGAGGAAGGAAATCTCAGTGTGTGCTGCTGTTGGACATTAAGGAAATATAGTATATAAGCATGTCTGTTTGCATCTGCATGAAATGGGGTTTGGAATATATAAGTGCATTGCTCACTCCTATACCATTATCAATATACACAATTTAATATATTCAATTTTGAAATCTGACATGGGGCTAGACATTTTGTCAATTTCCCAGCTGCCCCTGGTCATGTGACTTGTGCCTGCACTTTAGGAGTGAAATGCTTTCTGGCAGACTGCTGTTTTTCCTTCTCAATGTAACTGAATGTGTCTCAGTGGGACATGGGTTTTTACTATTGAGTGTTGTTCTTAGATCTACCAGGCAGCTGTTATCTTGTGTTAGGGAGCCGTTATCTGGTTACCTTCCCATTGTTCTTTTGTTTGGCTGCTGGGGGAGGAAAGGGAGGGGGTGATATCACTCTAACTTGCAGTACAGCAGTAAAGAGTGATTGAAGTTTATCAGAGCACAAGTCACATGACTTGGGGCAGCTGGGAAATTGACAATATGTCTAGCCCCATGTCAGATTTCAAAATTGAATATTAAAAAATCTGTTTGCTCAGATCCCTTTAAGAATTTGATTTTGACTATTCACCACCTGCAAGAGGTGCAGGGATCAATTTGGAGATGTTTGCAGCCCTCCTGACATTCAGGTTTTTTTCGGAAAAAAAACTCGAAACGAGTTTGATTGAATTAAAAATTCAATTCGATTCGAGTTTTAACTATTCTCACAGCAAACACTGTACTTTTTTGCATGAACAATTGTGAATATACAGTATTTATAGGTTTATTAAGAATTTAAAATCCCCAACCGAATGGCTATCCATAGGATTATGCCTTGCCTATTTTGTGCATGGTTCAAAAACATTTAAAAATAAGAAAACTGGACTGTTTCAGCCAATGTTGATCAAATCAAATGATCAAATCAGCCCCAAACCCTGTTCACTTCATCCTTTTTCGTGTGCATAGTTCTTAATGAAATCATGATAATTAATGTTATGATACAATATATTGGTTTGGATTCCAGTATCATAACATTAATTATCATGATTTCATTAAGAACTATGCACACGAAAAAGGATGAAGTGAACAGGGTTTGGGGCTGATTTGATCATTTGATTTGATCAACATTGGCTGAAACAGTCCAGTTTTCTTATTTTTAAATGTTTTTGAACCATGCACAAAATAGGCAAGGCATAATCTTTCATGTATAAAATAACAAGTTCTCATTTTTTGATGGCACCTGGATTTTCTCTCTGCTCTTTTTTCAGTTTTTTTACATTAGGCTTTTAGCTGAAGACTGGAATCCAAACCAATAATTATTTTCTATAAAATCACATCTTTGTATAAGATAGCTATCTTTACAAAAGTATCTGACTCAAAATATTGTGAAGCATTGGAGATTGTTGGATCTCTCCCTCTAACATGGAATTTTGAACCTTTATGTCTCTGACTGTAAGCTTTAAGTTCCCATGTCTTGTTAAAAACTCTGGAGTACTTTATGATCTGCTTCCTGAGTCTGCCTTAGTGTGTATTCTTCATGCTGAATTATTGTTAGTACAGAAGTGTACTTCTGTAGACTGGTATCTTTTTTGGTCCATTACTGATCCATTATTGCTTTTGGTCCATTATTGCTTTTACCTGGCCAAGTCCCCAGATATGTCTATGCCCACTTCCCTCCCAGAAACAGTGCTGGCTTCTGTCTTGTAAGGGTATTTTGTAGGAGACCTGTGGCATGTAAGGGAAGATGAGCTGGACAATTATTGAAAGCAATTAATTATTCATTAATCTCCTAAATTTCCATTAAATAGAAAGGATAATATAGGTTTATACATGGACATATTTAAAGGAGAAGGAAAGCGACAGAAGCAGTTTATTGCCAATAGATTAACCACAATAGTGCAAGCTATAAGACTATATATATTCTGCAGAATGCTTTACCATACAGCTCTAGAAGCTCTCTCTGTTTGTTTAGGATAGCAGCTGCCATATTAGCTTGGTGTGACCTCACTTCCTGTCTGAGTCTCTCCTGTCTCTCCCTGCTCATTCATAGCTCTGGGCTCAGATTAGAGCAAGGAGGGGAAGGAGAGGGGAAAAGGGAGGGGGGAGGCAGAGAGCAGCAAACTGAGCATGCCCCAGTCCTGGAAGTTTATGCTGAACAGGAAGGAACAGGAAGTCTGATACAGAAGCCCATGTGTACACAATAGAAGGAAAGAAATGCAATGTTTCTTTTGACAAAGGACTGCAGCATTACTTTGAGGGTTTATTGGTGTATTTACATACGGTAGACCTTTATGATAAAGCTTACTTAATGTTAGCCTTTCCTTCTCCTTCAAAGGGGTTGTTCACCTTTAAATTAATTTTAGTATGATGTAGAGAATGATATTCTGAGACAATTTGAATAAGATATATAACAGGGGAGGGCCTCAATAAAAAGATGACTAATAAAAAGTAGCAATAACAATGCATTTTTAGTCTTACAGAGCATTTGTTTTTTGTTTTTTTGCTGGGTTCAGTGACCCCCATCAGAAAGCTGGAAAGAATCAGAAGAAGAGGGTTAATAATTCAAAAACTATAAAAAACTATAAAAAATAAAAAATAAATGTCAGTTGAAAAGTTGCTTACAATAAACCATTCTGTGACATACTAAAAGTTAACGAAAAGGCAAACTACCACTTTAAGTGAAGTGTGAACCTTTTAGAGTCATAGAACAAAGAATCTAAGTTTCCCCCAGAAAACGACCATAGGGCCAGTCGATTCAATGTTTTTGGTTGGCTCTTTGATCTAAAAGACACAAGTGTATACAATGCAACTTGTTGCACAAATCCAGGGGCTAACAAAGTGACACAGAAAAAGTCATGCTTTATGTTTGCAGTTAAGTAGATAATCAGGTTATATAGAAATGTCAAACAGGTTTTTTTTTACAAATCATGCAGAATATATTTTACAATGTCATAAAAATGCCCTTTTATTTGATTGCAGTTTGTGATTTTTCCCTAAAAAAAAAAAAATCTCATTTTAAAACTACAACTTACTGTACAGGGCAAGAAAAGTACTGGCCAATCACCAAACTTTGCAAGACACATTTCAGACTAAATGATCAACATTACACATTATCTTTTTTTTGGTCGTGGATTTTAAGAAAAATACAGCAAGTAAGAATGCAATGTACTTGGAAACAGCTTTTTTATAAACAAAGAATTGCGTATTCCTGTGGGAGCAGAAAATCACTTCAAGAACAATTGAATGGTAAGCCATTATACCATAAGCCAATAAAAGCAACATCAGTTTCTTATTTTAAGGGACTTTTATGTAACCTAAAATTACATATTTCCAAAACTGCTGAGTTGTTTCCATTGCTTTGCAAAACTTTTGTATTTAAATGCCTCTGTCTTATCATAATTGAGCTCATTTAAGAATATGTAGTTTATGGAACCTAGGGTCTCATTGGCACATCGTATTATAAAAGTATCATTGAGGCATTGGCATATGCTGTAAAAACATTTGTTTGATGTGGATAAGGTATGGGAAAACGGTTTTGTACAACATGTATGGAAATGTGTGGAACTCCTTTTGCCTATAATTATATTCTCTTGTGAACCCTAAACTTTACTGAGCAGGAGTGTGCTGCTTTTATATACATGCCAAATCCAATGGACAAAAATACAATCTAATTCAAAAAGTTCTCAAAAGTATTGTTTCCTCTGAGGTCTGATCTATTGCAAATGAATAGAATAGAAAAATAGAATATGTAGTGGAATGATCAGAGGAATTATCCAAAGTAATCTGCTAATGCAATACATTTTTAAAACAATTTTAACTATAATATGGCCTGTTCCGGATCATAAGCCAAAAGCATTTAATATGCCCAAACTTACTGAGCTTTTAATGGTTGCACAGTCACAGAAGTAGATTCGTTATAAGTATTTTATTAAACCATCATTAAGAATGTGTTATTTAAGAGTACAGGTATAGGATCCCTTATCCTGAAATCCGATATCCAGAAAGCTCCGAATTACGGAATGGCTGTCTCCCGTAGACTCCTTTTTATCCAAATAATCCAAATTTTTTAAAAATTATTTCCTTTTTCTCTGTAATAATAAAACAGTAGTTTGTACTTGATCCCAACTAAGATATAATTAATTCTTATTGAAAGCAAAACCAGCCTATTGGGTTTATTTAATGTTTAAATTAATTTCTAAAAGACTTAAGGCATGAAGACCCAAATTGCAGAAAGATCTGTTATCTGGGAAACCCCAAGTCCTGAGCATTCTGGATAACATGTCCCATACCTGTATTACTTTCATGTTGAATGAATGTGAATTTAGTTATACTTTTTATCCTGTATAATGTATAAAAAGACAAACATGAAAACCAAGTATCAGTGACATTGATATATGGCATATTTTGAATAATTTGGGGCTGTTTATTTCTCTATGCTTTCTATTACTTATTACTAATTATTATTACCTTATATAAGCAATAGGGATGGGCAAATTTGACCCGTTTCGTTTCGCCCAAAATTCGCCCATCCCTAATAAGCAACCTTTGTAATGCTAGTGTGAAGCAGAAACCCCCCTAGAACCTCACCACAAAAATAATTATCAAAATTTAGGGAAATGCATAACAGAAATATCAGGTCATGACTGTATACGAACTGCTGAGTAAGCCAAAAAACAAGGTAAGCCAAAGAACAAGGTCTTTGGGCAAAGACTGAATAAGTCATTGGATTTCTTTACACCACAGTTGTTTGCAAATTCAGAACATTACGTCCATTTCAGCAAGGCTGATTTTTTACATACCTTTTTGGGAGAGCATTTTTGAGGACCTGCCTTTCATCACCACAGTTGGATCTGCTCCCCTAGCAGGGTCTCCCCTTGTACTTAGTGAGTTTTGTGAACCATTTTTGGGTTTTATATTATTCACTATACAGGTATATTAATTTGTGATCTCAGTTTGTGAGCATTGCACCACTATGGATACAAATAAGTGTTCATTTGTGAATTTATTTGCAAGTTGGGATGGACACCGTTTGCACAGTGTTAGAATGGTGTCACTTCCAGTGCATAGTGGTCATAATGCCATTGGCATATCATTTGCTTTCCGCAAGTCAGTTGTATCTCTTGACGCAACTCGCTAATGGAACCCTAGAACACCAGTGTTCCCAAGTGTTAATACATATTAGAACAGGCTATATGGGTGCAAATACCACTGTGGAGTGCACCATATATGCTCAATTGTACATTTTAATTCTTTGCATTTGCCCATGCCAATTTATCTTTTCCAATTTATTTTTAAAGTGTTTTAATGATTTGCATTTTTCTTTTGACTCTCTCCAATTTTAAAATGAGGGTCACTGACCCCATCTAAAAAAAACAACTGCTCTGAAAGGCACATGGAGAGGCACACTTATCAAGGGTCAAATTTAGAATTCATGTGAGTTTTTTAAACCTCCCATAAACTCGACTCGACCAATATATTATAAAAATCGAATTTTTTAAACTTGACTCAATATATTATAAAAATTGAACTCGGGTGAATAGAATTGACCCGAAAACTTGAATCTAATAATCGATTAGAATTCTAAAAAAAAAATTTTTTCAGAGGAAAAAATTTGAATGTCAGGAAGGCTGCAAACAACTCCAAATTGATCCCTGGACATGTTCCATTGATTTAAACAGCAATTAGGCAGGTTTTAGGTAGCGAATAGTCGAATTCTTAAAGGGCCAGAGTATAATAAATCTCAAAAATTTAATTCTAATTTTTTTAAATTTGAATAACTCTCTAGTCGAATTTGATAGTTTTGACCATAAAAAAACCCCAAAAATTGAAATTTAATTTTCAATTTGACCATTGATAAATCTGGCCCTTATTTTTATTGCTACTTTTTTTTACTCATCTTTCTATCCAGGCCCTTACATGGTTGCTAGGGTAATTTGGACCCTAGATACCAGACAGCTGAAACTGCAAACTAGAGAGCTGCTGAATAAAAAGCTAAATAACACAAAAACCACAAACAATAAAAAATGAAAAACAAATGCAAATTTTCTCAGAATATCACTCTCTACATCATACTTAAAGTTAATTTAAAGGTGAAAACCCCCTTTAGGCCACCATTGGCAAGTAGATAATGGGTACCAGTCTTGGCCAATTAAAATCTTTGCTAAAATACATAATGAGAATAAGGGTAATTCTATGAGAACAGATGTAGGCAGGATGGTAACATAAAAAGTAATAGTTCTCGAATATATTTAACACTATATTGGCTGACCATGAGTATTTTTTTTATATATTTATTTGATTTTTGAAAATTGTGGTCATTTTTCTCAAAACATGGCTGGCTAAGTAGCAAACCTAAAGGCAATCTATCTGGCTAAGTGGTTCATAATTTAATTCCCCTCTGCAAAATATTGCCTAAAACAGTCATCAAAGAGAAAAAAAAGACAAGCTTGTTTCATACCAGTGCATCAACTACGCCTGAGACCACATGCCTCTTAATATACCCCTTCTGTGGCCTCATTTTGCATTCTTATTTGTCATTTCACTAAAACAGAACCAAGTCCTGAAGCAACGCTACTTGGAGACTGTTATTTGTCTAGAGCCAACAGTAACAAAAAGCAGACAAAGCAAATATTAGAATCATCTGAGAACTTGACATCTCCCCCATTAATTCGTAGGACAGGTTGTCTACCCAAAGTGATGGGCTGAACACTGCTATCTTACTATATACAGTATGTATAAAGGAGTGGGAGGCAGCAACTCAAAGGGCCATTTGTTATTGTTATTATTATCCCTGTCCATTTGTCTGATAGAAATAGTTACGGGTAGATGTAATTTTTTGGGTTTTATTTGCTTTCCTTGCCTTGGCATCTATGAAGGTGTTACTGGCTAAGCCTGCATGACAAAATTGGAAGTAAGGTCATAAAGTCACTGTCAATAGTAGAAATACCAAAAATACCAAATAAATTGCAACCAGAAGGATTATTCTGAACTGGGCCCAAAGTAGCAGAAACACTTTAAGTTTACAGTCACCCTTTAAGGTTGTATTTCCCTACATAGTGAAATTTGTTAAATGATTTCCTTTCCATTTAAACATTTGTATATTGTCTATTATAATTCCAATCTTAAACAGCAGATTATGCATTAGCTGCTGATTTTCCAGTGCTGCTACACTTTGCTTATTCCACTATATATATTCAGAAATAATCCAGCAATTTTTTGTTGCCATCGGCAGTGCTATTCCTCTGCAATTTGTCACCGTTAGTCAAACCCCGCAACTTGTCTAAATTATTTAAATCTGCTAATCTCCCTAAAAGGCCGACTGCATGCTACAATAAACTGTCATCTAATGTAAAAAATCTGTGTGCCGAAGAAAAGCAGCACTTCTTATTATTTGCTTATGTGGTTTATAATATGGTAAATGGAAGTTAGCATAACAATAAGATGCCACCCTTTCAGCTAACTGTTTTAAATACAGACATCTCATGCATGAGTAGTAAATATATAAGCCTTTCGAGCATAACAAATCTCAGAATTAATGTTTTTTACACTGTTTGAAATTTGCATTTTAAAATCTCATCAGATTATGTTTGGTTTTATGCAAGGAAAGAATAATGGGCAGATTTGTTATTTAAATTACGCTCAGTTCTACATTTGCTGAATAACTGTGTTGGGACCGCATGAGACAAATAATCAATCTCTTGCCCGAGCATGCCATGGCTTTTGATTTAGATGACAGAGAATGTGATGTAACTTTTGCTCCAAATGCTGAGAATGAGTTGCAAGATCACAAGGCGGTATAAATAGAAATCAAATACATTATCTATGACTTTACTAGCTATCTAATACATGTCATGTTTTTAGGGGCCTGAACATAGGAACTATTATGATGTCACTGAAAGATAAAATGGGGCCCTTCACTGGTTTGGATGATATAAAACAAACGTTTGAAGTGCCTAATCCTGCTCCTGGGCTGATCTACAAAATCCCCCGCCCCTGAAAGCCTGCCTTTCTTAAGAAATTACATTTTTTTGAACTCTACTTTTCACACTTTGTTGCACCTCATCCAGATATTATTTTTATTGCCTCTAGATGGTGCTAGAGTTTATTTTTTTTAGTACATTGCTTCTGATGGATTAAGGCAACTGCACTCCAGCACCATCTAGAGGCAGGATTTAGCACTAAAAAATTACATGGTGTGCTAAAATGTGAAATCCTGATGGCTTCATCTGTATGTATACTTTTATTTTCTTACAGTAGAATAAACAGCATAAGTACAGTAAACTGCAGCAAGAAACATTAAAGTGAACATTAATTATATCTCTTTTTGTTTCATTCACTTTTCTTATTTTTCCAAAATACATTCTTTATTCTCCACTAAAATATAATTGAATTTGCCAGATTTGACAATTCACCAAGTTTGGAATGAATGTGGACATTTTATAAATAGATGATCTTATTAATATTCTCACTCTAACCATTTTTCCAACTTGGACTAAACAGGCTGCATTGTAGAGAGGTGTGTGAGTTTTATTGGATACAAATTCCAATTAATCACATGTTGCCCAATGTGCCTGTAATCGATAAAAACGATTGTGCAACCACAGGCAACAGTTAAATAAACCACACTGATATAGGTTGAAAGCCAAGAGAGGGCCCTGTGAGGCCAGAAACGTTGCTTTCTTTGTCTACTTTACTTGAGCCAGTAAAATTGCTCAACTACAAAGTTCAAGCGCCTTCAAGCACTTCTTAAGAGTGCGCAATTAAAATGCGCAATGCAATAACAGTTTAAGGAACAATATTACATTGTGAGATGTGGATTTTTATTGTTATTGGTGCGAAAAGTTTTGCTCTTAATCTTCTAAAACTTTTCCAACATTTACAGAAATATAACTATTTTGACTTCTTGCCAGGACTGAAACATATACATTTGTACAGAGCATGTTTTTTTTTGCCATGTCATTTTTTTTGTAATTTTTATGACTTAATTATTGCTTATATATGTTGTCAAGCTGAACAAGTCCTTTATTCTATAAATAATGGAAAATATTATTCATGGCCTGAGTAATACTGCAAACAACTCAGTTCATTAGATCCTCATTTTATCACAGAATGAGCCAGACAAGGTCAAGCTGACTTTGTTAGTGTGCCAATAAATATAGACTTGGGGTCATACTGCAGATTACAACCAGGAGAACATCATTTTTGTGTCATATTAGGCCTTGGATAAAGTGAATCTCTGTGACAGAGGGCAACTTATTACTAAACAAAGTTTTGGAAAAGCTCAAAAGACCACAAGCAAAGATAGATAGATGGTGATACTAAAAAGAACACACTCATCATGTTATAGAAATGTACATATACATCCAAATGTCAGGTCATAACCATAGTACTGTTGTGAGAATTTTTCTTATAAGCTGTTGGCTGTCAGTGGATCTGTTCATTCATCAAGAGAAAGAGAACCACTGGTTAGAGGTTTTTGCCTCTAGAGGTTTTTGCCTCTAAATAAATGTTTCAGATTATATAACTGAACTTTGTAACTTGAACCTATACATTTATTTTATCCTAATACCTAGTGGAAGCTTTGTTTTTTTTTTTTTTTGCTGGCTCATGTCTTACCTAGAATGACTGCAGCCTTTTAAAATTGGCACACAGATTATTATCTCTAAATTTGTTTTTATTGGGGAGACAAGAGTGGTAACTCAAGAGTTAATGTCCAAGGGTACGTCTGGATTATTTTATGACACCCATAATGATCTGGAAGGCTCTGTGAAATCTCATAGAGACAGAAATTTATAAGACTACATTTAGCATAGATTAAGACTTCTCTTGCTAGCTTTATCCTGCATATGGAGATTTCTCTCATACTTCACAATCTTGTCATGTTTTCTTACCAGTGTTTTCTTGCTTAAACATCTCAGGAGTTTAGAAGTGACAGGAGTGATTCTATCCAGTGGGGCACACCAGAATTTTCTTTTATGCCACTGGGCTTACTTGAGAATTCTCAAATTGCTAAGTAAATCCAGAAGCCTGATTATTATAATTTATTTTATTAGCGCCAGCAAGTTACGCAGTGTAACAAGCAGGGGTTCTACAATTAGTATCACCATCTATCTATGCAGAATTTCCTTATTATTATGAAATAATTCGACCATTAGGCTTACTTGAGAATTCTCAAATTGGTAAGTAAATTGAATTAAAAAGACGCATATCATAATCTCAATAGCAAGTTACGAGGAGTATCAAACAGAGGTCTTACAATACAAACAAGGTTACAATAAGATCAGAGGGCCCTGCTGACAAGAGCTTACAATTTAAAGGGTTGGGTTACAGTTAAAACATAAGGAATATGAAAACAATTGGTGATTTAGGATAAGTAGTGATGGGCGAATCGGATCCTTTTTACTTCGCTGAAAATTTGTAAAACAGTGAAAAATTCACCAAATGCATTGAAGTCAATGGATGACAATTTTTTTTTTGAAGAAAAAAGCACAACAATTTTTTTCACCCATATGGGCTTTTTTTTTTCGAGGTGGAACCTGGTGAAAAATTTCGCTCATCCCTAATGCTAAGATAAAGTCTGATCAATCAAGATACATAGAATAAGCATCCTTAAAGTGATACTGACACTAAAAATGTTCTTTTCAAAATATTAATCTACATTAAAAGTTACCTATAGGTCTTGTTGACTGTTTTTTGCTGATTGTTTTGCTTTTGTAAATAATTGTTCTTAAATCTGACAGTTTTGCCGAACTGACTGTGTCCCTTCTCAACCTGTCAGTTAGAGTTTCTAAAGCTAACTGACTACTGCTGCACAAATATGGCCCCTAATAGAGGAACATGGGGGTAAGAAAAGTAATATAAAAGCATCAGGCAAATACTTTTATAGCAAAATTATAATTAGCATTCAAAGATAATGTAATGATATTTAAAAAAAAGGTTATATTCTGATGTCAGTATCTCTTTAAAGGAGAAGGAAAGGTTAAAATTAAGTAAGTTTTATCAGAAGGTCTATATGAATACACTAGTAAACCCTTCAAAGTAATGCTGCTCTGAGTCCTCTGTCAAAAGAAACACCACATTTATTTCCTTCTATTGTGTACTCATGGACTCATGGACTTCTGTATCAGACTTCCTGTTTTCAGCTTTAACCTCCAGGGCTTGGGCTAGAGCATGCTCAGTTTGCTTCTCTCTCCCTCCTCCCCTCCCTCCTCCCCTCCCTGCTGTAATCTGAGCTCTGAGCGAGCAGGGAGAGACTCAGACAGGAAGTGATGTCACACCAAGCTAATATGGAAGCTGCTATCCTAAACAAACAGAGACAGTGTCTAGAGCTGTTTATGGAAAAGCATTTTAGAGAATAAAAACCACATTCTAGCTTGCACTGTTGTGGCTAATCTATTGGCAATAAACTGCCTTGGTAGCTTTCTTTCTCCTTTAAACAGGTGGTCCTTTAAGAGAATTTATAGGGAGGGATATTGGGAAGGGCATCGTTCTTAAAGGTCTTGAATGTGAGTGTTAGTCATTTTCATTTGATTCGAAATGAGATTGGTAGCCAGCCTAAGAGAACTTGCAACATGAAAAATAGTACGCACATGTTATTAAAAGTAAAATAAAACACTTAAACTTTATTTAACCTGCCACAGTTTACTGTTACAATCTTTGACATTCAAGGTAAAAGGTTGTGCATCATTGATTTACCAGGGTGGTGGGTCATGATATGTCACACCTCTTCCCTACCCCGGGAATACCTATAACACATTAAGGGGAGGGCAAATGTTGCTGGGGCTTTTTTTTAATCTTGTATTTTCTTAACTTGAATTATTTATTTTTATTGAAAGAGCTAGGCGCCTGTTTGAAAACTGCTTTGCCCTTTGTTGCCCCAAGAGGCTTAAAGTAATATCAACATTCGCACATCCTTTTAAAATATTATTATAATATGACTAGTTCTGAGATTTCATGTCATGTAAACAGATTCTCTGTGGGTAATATGAACCAATATTGTCAAATTAAAAAGGATAGCAAGATACTGTTGCTAAAACAGGCTTATACAGTGTGTCAATGTTTTCCTAAAGTCAGAATATTTTCAGTTTTAACCAGCTAATATACCTGTTCAGAGACACAATTTATATCAGGGGAAGTATCTGAAACATTTTCATATAAACAGTTGTGAATTTTCCTATGGTAACGGGAAGATTGTTTAATGGTCTTTGTAAGTGGGAGACAAGCACAGAAAGAGCTCTATGTCTGCTGTGTCTGGTTAACATCATAACGTAATTCCCAACAAGAAACCTGCTCAGTTCTACGTTGATATTATCTCTGGAGCCTCTACATTCGCATAATATTTACACAACTGGCCCCATCTCCATATCAAGTTCTTTTGTAAGCAGAGTCAGTAATAAACCCTACTGTATTGAAATTAGCTTCTACTAGGCAGGGGTGTGAATCAGATTTAAGTAATGGACTTAAAACTTTGACAAGAAATAACTTTAAACTTATTTTTCTTATGTATCAAAAATACCCTCTTACATCGAATAGTGTTCCGTTAATCCACTCAAGTGGAATTTTAATGGTCTTTAAATATCCCTTGGCCTACTTATTTCTGTAACTAACAAAACCCATTAGTGTAAAGCAATGAGCAAAGACATGATTGCACATTTGCCTTCTTTCCATTATCATGCCAAGTGTGAACTTTACAAAACGAAGCAATTCTGCATCAAAAGTCTGTCAGTGTAACTGCATTTTAATGTGCTAACACAACAGACATCAAACCTTTCCTAATTGAAGAGGTTGTATATGTAATCGTTCTGATGTCAGTTAAGATCCATGGTATGAGTGGGGCATTTTTGGCACAAAGAGATGAACAAATGATTGTAGACCTGCTGCACAAAAGGCCAAGGAAAAGGGGCATTATAAGATCAAAAAGAAGGTTTTAGGTTATAAACCTACTTAAGCTTATACTGTTTTATTTTAGTTATCATTAAAGTTGTGTGTTATATTGATCAATAGAACAATGGCAGGTAGGACACTAGAAGCTCAGGCAAGCTATACTGAAGACCTCTAAGGCCCTGGTAGTAAGAAATAAAAGCAATGTAGTGCTGGTCTTTATCAATGCCACGCAGTCCTCTGAGTGCACCCAGAGAGAAAATTGGTAGTTGATAATGAGAATCTAAAACAGGCTTTAATCAGGGCAGACAGCAAGCTTCAAATTAGGAACTGAATGTATGTTCAACCACAGCTAAGCATCAGGGGTTTAGCATGCTTTCGTGGTGTACAATTACACAGCATACTCATAGACATGGTTAAACAGTGTATGAATAAATGTAAGCACTAGTACTCAAGCAAGCAAGTCTATTGCACACACACACAAATGCAAGTGGATAATATGTCTCTCACAAGGGGTAGTCTTCATTTGTTCCGTTTTTTTTAATTATTTGCCTTCCTCTTGGGTCATTTTCCAGCTTTCAAATGGGGGTAACTGCACAAGCCAAAAACTATTGCTTTGTGAGGCTACAATGTTAGCTACTGAACAAAAAGCTTAAAAAATCAATACTAGTTGCAAATTGTTTAAAATTATCTGTTGCTACATCATATTAAAGGTTTATTTATAGGCGAACTACCCTTTTACATAAAAGGCTGTTTGTAATAAAAAATAATATGTAATATAATAAAATGTTATTTGTCATTTGATGGTTTATGACATTCTTCTTCGAGTAGAAGTGAAAAATAACAAACAGAATTTACACACAATTGCAAAGTTGGCATTAGATGTTGTCCTTTCGTTGTGCCTAAAATTATGTTTGCATGTGAATAGGCCTCTTGGGGAAAAATCATAGAAAAGAGAGTTTATGGGCAGATTTAAAACTTTTTAAATAAATTGTAAACGTCAGTGACAGCCACTTTAAAAGTTAAATCTACAGTATATGCAGGAGTATAGAGCAAGGGTTATAAATGATGAGTCTAACAGAAACAGAGGAAGCTTCATTGGAGGGACTTGCCATAAAGCTTTAATTCTTTTTGTAACGTGGAGGGTAATTGTCAGATTTTCTTTTCTTATTTTATCAGACAAGGTAATAGTGTTTTCATGTACCCACGACAGAAAATCATTTGGTAACACAAAGAACATTTATTGGTTCTGACATTAAAAAAAAAAAATACTTGCTGTGAGGTAGAAATGCTCCACTCCAAATACCAGAAGAAACATGCAGTCTCTGGGGCTATGTTCAGTAACTCTTGGGTCACAAAACAGACATTGCAGGTGCATTATTCAAGAACTTGTCAAAGATGATCTCCTACTGTACATTGTTCCAGAACGGTATATGTGCTGAGAAAGACTGTGCACATTTAATGATCTGCTAGTGAATCATTCTGTTTTCTTTTTATATTTCCTGTTTGCCTGAACCTTTTTTTTTTAAATGTTACAACCTGAAATTGATTTAAGTTTCTTAATATCCATTTACCTACCAAAACGGTTTTATATTATTTGGGATAAAGAGAAGCAAATCAGTTTATATAAATAAGTCAAAAAGTGTTGATGCCTTTTGTTCATTTTTTTTGAGTCCATGTTTTGATTGAAATCCTCTGGGGTTATTCATAACATAAGAGCTACCTGATAGTGTAGTTGAAGTCTGGAGAACTTGCCTCTCTGGCTACTGAAAAACGAAAATTATAGCATATGTTCAATAATATTAGTGTTGCCATGCTTTCCTAAAAGGGGTAGTTCATCTTTAAGTTAGCATTTAGTAAGTTACAGAATGGCCAATTCATAGCAACATAGCATTCATTTTAAACTGGTCTTCATTTTTTTTAAATGTTTTTTAATTATTTGCCTTCTTCTGACTCTTTTCAGCATTTAAAGGAACAGTAACACCAAAAAATTAAAGTGTTTTAAAGTAATGAAAATGTCATGTATTGTTGTTCTGTACTGGTAAAACTGATGGGTTTGCTTCAGAAACACTACTATAGTTCACATAAACAAGCTGCTGAGTAGCAATGGCGGAAATTAAAAAAAGGCTATATGGCACAGGTTAAATAGTGGATAACAGATAACATTATGTTCTACAGAGCTTATCTGCTATCTGCTGTGTAACCTGAGCCTTTTCTCCTTTGAATAGCTGCTTCCATTGCTACACAGCAGCTTATTTATATAAACAATAGTAGTGTTTCTGAAGCACAGCAGTTTTACTATTGGAGTTTGTATTTTTTTCCCAACTCGAATTTGTGAATTTTGACCAAAAATCCAACTCAAAAATTCATATTCGACTTTACAATTCAAACCTTAATAAATCTGTCCCTAAATGTTATTTTCCACCCACATAAGAAAGTTCGTCTGTCTGGAGATGTGTAGATTACTTAATGTACATATTTTTTTATAAAAGGTTTTTATTTATACTTTACAATAATCAATATCACATCAATACATCATGGACTATAATCAGCCACATCAACTAACAGGTTTAAAATGCTTATGAAAGTAAAAAACTGTAACAGATAGATGTGACAGAGATACCCAATAATCATTATTACCTAAACTGGGATACCTCAAACCTGAATCTAGATCAACTCCTAGAAGCTCCCGATAGGGCAAATCGTACATGTGACTTTTCCATCTCAGGTGGGCCCTGCTGTAATTTAAGAGGAAGGGATAACCAGTGGTTATAACCCGTTGATTTAAATCACACAAAATCTCCTGGTGGGTTTTGATGGTACAAATCTATTCTTGGGCCTAACCACTTGAGTCCCTGTACGGGCAGAATTGAGAATGAAGAATTCTAAACCTTGCTAGCCTCCTCATTGCAGCCTCTGATTGCTACTAACTAAACTGATCCTGCTTTTAACTCCAAGGGGCAAATTTACTTACCTGCGGAAATTCGCCAGCGCTGGCTTTTGTGCACATCGCAACACTTCGCCAGGCGTAGATTCGCCTGGACAACAATAATTCACGAAGATCTGAAATTTCGCATATGGTACCGAACGTTTTCAAAGTTGTGCTAGTGAAAAAATACGATCAGTAGTTCGAAGTTGGCTAATTTGCATACAGCGTGCAGTTAAAGTACAATGGCCGTATATGCTGCAGCAAATAAATTACACTACACAAGGCCAGGGAACCTTAATAGAGTTGTTATAATGCCCTACACATGCCCACAGTATAGTTTAGGTGCCATATGTTATCAAATGTAGGGGGGAAGGAGGGTAGCCCATAAAAAAATGTTGATGTTTTTCAGCCTATCACCCTGTAAAAAGGAAAAGATTTTTGGGACTTAGGAGTTTTTGACAAACTCCTATCTACTCTATTGAACTTCGCCTGGTCTGAGGTGGCAAAGGCAAGTCTGGCAATACCTTCAGTAAAATAAAAAACTTAGTGAATTTGCGTAGTAACCCTCTTTCGCCAGAGCAAAAATTCGCCTGGCGTTAGAGTGCGAAGTTGCGCCAGAATCTATCTCCTTCGCTGGCGTAATTACACCAGCGCCCGTTAGTAAATCGGCGAAGTGCCAAAATGACGCCACGCTGGCGAAAATTAGCCACTTCACCCTTTAGTAAATTTGCCCCCTAGAGTGAACTATTACAAATCGAATCTTATATCATACCACCAAATCTAGAACTGTATCAGATCAGTGTCCGGGTACTACATCATTTTTTTGTATGGCATTAAACAACTCTTCTCATTTTGTTACAGTTTGCCAATTTTGGACTCCTGTATTTTTGCTATAGGTCTAGCAAAAAAAATGTATGGAAAATGTATAGATCCTACATTTAGCAACTGTAAATTTCAAAGTTTTGCTTGCACACCCTTCTCTCTCACACACACACACAAAGGAATATATTGTTAAATAAATACTGGGTCATGAAGTCGAACCTCTGCATTTAAGTTTGCCACCTTTAGAATGTTGGGAAAATGGGCAAGGGCGGGCCAGGTTATGTCATGGGGCAGGCTGGGTAACATCAGGGGCTGGGCGGGTGATGTTGGGGGCGGGACTGATGACGTGGCGATCAGCAATTGGCTTAAATGTCCTGTCTGGATTTCCAAATTCTTCCAAAAAGGCATTTTTCACCCGGGCAGTCCTTCCAGAAACCGGGCTGTCTGGGTGAAATCCAGACAGGTGGCAACCCTAACTGCATTACTGATATCTCTTGTAAATTTATATGAGCTTGTGTGAGTTTGAGTCAAATCTGGAATGATCTTTTTTTAAAAAAAATGTATGCCCTGCAGTTATAAGATTAAATGACACATTAAAATGGAGAATCTATTGAAGCTTACTTCATTGTTCCATAGAAGTTTTACAGCTCTTTTCAGAACAGTTGAAGTCACTGATTTGAATACTGATCTTTGCAAAATGAAGACACTAGTTGTATATATGTAAATTGTGGAATGTAAAATGGAGGAGTCCTTGTTATGATAAAGACAAAGCACATGGGTCTAAAGGTGGCCATAGATGCAAAGATCTGCTCGTTTGGCAACATCGCCAAACGAGCGGATCTTTCCCCGATATGCCATTAACAAACATGGCTATATCGGGTATAATCTGATTGTTCGGACGCATGGCCGAACGATCCGATTACGATGTGCCCTGGGTTCCGGCGGGATCGGTCGGGTCAAAATCAAACCTGACCGATCGACCAAACGACCGATCTCCGCCGGACGAAAGAAGTCGGGACACGCCACACACGATCCGAAAATCGTACGAATCCTCGATTCGTACGATCGGATCTGTGTGTCTATGGCCACCTTTAGTTTGACTGCATTCATCTCAGGAGTGTAGAATGTCCTTGTTCAATCATCCTTCTAAAAATATTAGATATTGTTGTGGGATCTTTGGAAACTTTATTAGGGTGTACTTTTTCTAGTATATAAGACAAAACAGTATGTCCCACCTTTATGTTTTCAATACAACTAGACATGGGAACTAGGAAGTTTCCTAAAATCATACTTTGGAACAACCTTAGGCTTTCTATGACTAGCATTAGTGAATCAATCAGCATAACAGTATCAAAGTTCTCTGGAGGGAACAAGTATTTTGCAGCCCTTCATGTGAATTTTATTAGTAATGACTTTTATGGTGAGAAACCTTGTGAATTTAAATGCAGTTAATGATACACACAACTGAAGTTAGAGGTTTATTTTTATAAATAACTTGAGTTTTTATTCCTTTTGGGGTCAGATAGAATCTTTACAAAATTAGGGTTGGTCCGGTCATGAAGCCTGATCTGTACTTGGCAAGTATAGAAATCTCAATGTATTTAATGGCAAAACTTCTCTGTCTTTTAAACTTTAGTTCCAGCTATCACAGCGGCTTCAAGATGGTGATTACCATGTCACTAGCAATCAAGGTATAAATGATTAGTGAAGCAAATGCTGGTAATCTCTCTAAATAGTCTGTTTATACGTTATAGAGGACATTTTAAATAAAATGTAATTTATAATAATTAACATGTCACCAGATAATGTGATATTTTGTTAAACATTTAGCTTGGAAGAAAGAAAGTGTGGTTGTATTGATATATAATAACACTGGATTCAAAAATGTTCGCTGACATTCCATTTTAGTTTGTTCATTCCTCATGCATCCATTCAGTCAGATTATAATCATAACTGGTGCTAGACCATTTGGCCAGAGCACATGGAACAATATTCCGCCACAGCTACCACATCTAAGCTAACCACATTTACTGTCCAATTTGGAACAAAATAGTATGGTAATTGAAATGTAAACGGGACCTGCCATTTGCTTTTTGGCCACATTCCCTGACTTAAGTAAACAGGGATATAAGAGGATCAGATTTTCAAACCAAACTTAGTTTATTATAGTTAACGTTGCTGAACAAATATGCTTATCCCCTATAGAGCACAAATATTCCATAAAAATTATTTAACATGTACTGGTAAGAAAGCACAAAAATAATACTGTACTAGGCTTTTTGTATTTGTCCGTAATTCCAGAATTCTCAGCTTTCTCAGAGCACAGGGAGTCGTCGCTGAGCAACAGATGAGAAGTAGCAGGTTAGCCATGCAGTTACCTTTTACATAGATTTATAACAGTTTACAAGAATTTGAGTTCATTTTGGGATAATGCTGTGTGCATAGCATTTATCTTAAGGAAAATAACATTTCATCTCCTTTCAGCCCATCTCACACTAACCTGTAATGCCTTCAAAAAAATAAAAAAAAGATTTACATAATTATAACTGTAATACACTATACTACAAAGTATAATACATCTGTGAGGTATCCCAAGCCAAGATTATTATTATTAATTGGTACTCCTTTTAGGGTGGTGGCACAAGTAACATTCTGGGGAGATTAGTCGCCCATCGACTAATCTCTTCATTTTCCGAAGTCGTCCAAGTAAACTTTGGGCGAGTTCACAAAACCGAAACGTTCCAATTGCCATCCTGCCGGCGATTCACATTCTAGGTGGCGGGAAGGCATTCTGGGTGACTAATTTCCCTGGAACATTAAATGTGCCACCACCCGTAAGGCTATAAGATATAGATTAGATAAGGTAGATAAGGCATAGTAAGGGAATATGGGGGTGGATGTCTGGTTGGGGGGAGTAATGGCAGGGAAATTGACACAGTTTATAAGCTGGGGCCAGTATTAAATGTACATATGTTTGCACATGCAAGAAGCTTGACTGGTAAAGTGAAAGCTCAAGGTACTGGCACTGGAGGTGATTTATAATGTGATCAGTGTTGCTAATAAAAGTCTGTATGAGTCACATGAATGGGCAGTAACAATTGGAGGCTATACATTTTTTGGAAGAGACAGGGAAAATAAAAAGGAGGAAGGTGTATGTTTGTTAAGAAGGATTTAAAAAGGCAATATAAAGAAAGAAGTGTTGGTGGGAAATGAGGAAACAAAGTCTTACAAGTGTAGCTTTTTACAGATTGTAAAGAGTCAAGCAAATAATTGTAGGGGTATGTTATAGCCCCCCTCAAGTTAGTGTAGGTGAAAGTGGAAGAGGCTCACCTCCTGTTGCAAATAGAAGAGAATGCTAGTTTGGAGCAAGTAATGATAATGTGGGTTTACACTGGAGAAGAGGCACTTAAGAAGAGCTATAATAACAATACATAAATATATATATATATATATATATATATATATATATATATATATATATATATATATATATATATATATAAAAGGGGTCCATATGATCAACTAATAATAGCTTACAGTACTAAATTAATCCAGGGACTGGTCCGATATTGGAGTCAAGAAGGATTTTTCCCCTGAGGAAATTTGGAACAACTTCAGATGGGGTTTTTGCCTTTCTCTGGATCAGCCAGTAGTTAGGCAGGTTTTACAGTATATAGGTATAAAAGGCCGAACTGTGTTTATATTCAATATGTTATCATGTTTCTATAACAACTTTAGTCATCTGGAAAGGCTTTCAGACAGATTTTGGAATATTGTTGGGATTTGCTGCCATTTTGCCACAAACATATTAGTGTGGTTGGGCACTGTCTCTCACTTTTTCATTTTAGCAAACAGGTTTTATTGTGGTCAAGTCTCTGTGCACGTTTTCACTCCCATCTAAGCAAACCATTCTGTATGGATTAGGTTAGTGTATGGGGGCGTTATGGTGCTGAATAAGGAAAACCGCTTTCACAAACTCTTGCCACAGAGTAAAAAGAATGTTACCATTGGCATTATGTATTCAAGCAGTTTGGAACTCAGCAGCAGCGAGGGTTTTCCAGTTAAGGGATGTCTCTATAATTTGAATAACTGTCTGCTAAAAATCATTTAAATATTAAAGGGATTCTGTCATCATTTTTCTGGTTTAATTTTTTTTTCTAAATTACACTAACATTGCAAAGAATTCACTCTCGCATATAAATTTTATTATTGAACCACCAAATTTATTTTTTAGCTGTAATATTGGTGTGGAGGCAGCCATCTCAGTGCATTGTGCCTGATTCTGAGCTTTGAGAAGAAGCCAGCACTTCAGGATGTAACTGCTTTGAGACAGCTATTGTTTCTTCCCTTCCCCTTGTATTCACCAGAACCTAAGTAACGCGCTTGTGCTCTCCTAGTGGTAGGCATGAGAATAGCATCCAAGCAGGAAAAAGCTAAAAAAAAAATCTATTTGCTCTTTTAAAAAACAGATTTATGTGCAGAATTCACTGGAACAGCACTATTAACTGATGCATTTTGAAAAAAACTGTATCCCTTTAAATAAACCCAAAAGGATGTTTTTCTCACCAATAAGGATTTATGCAGCTTAATTAGGATCAAGTACAATGCACTGTTTTATTACTAGAGAAAATGAGTATCACTTCAAAAAATGAGAATTTATTCTTGGTAAAGGAATTCTAGATAAAGAATCCCATACTTTATTTTTTAATAATTTTATAATATTAATTTCCTATAGTGAGCTAATACATATGTAGAACGCTGACATTTATAGAAGGAAGATATCTTATTATTCTAGCTTAGTCATGGGTCAGTCAACAGTCAGATTTAAGGGCTATGACTAACTGCAATTGATTTTCAAATGAAACATCTGTTTAAATTGCTTTAATTTTTCATATCATTGGCGGCCCCCACAGCCACTTGAAAAATATAGTGACAGTACTACCCCAAATACTTTATGCCCCTGAAGGAGCCGAGCAATCAGTGAAATGCATCTGGTGGCATAGGTGGACGGTGGGGGATCAGCTCCCACTTGCTCCCTATGTAGAGAGGCAGAACGCACTGGGGGCAAATGGAAGAGAGGGAAGGGTGGCTGTGGCTTTTTTGATTTGTAGCACTAATGGCTGGCTGACTTTGGCTATAGTTCATTTGTGAAATAGTTGCTTAAGCACGGAGAGGGAATTAATTTAAAAAGAAATGATGTGTTCCACACACCCTTGGCATACCGAATTGACTTGCGAGCTAAAGCGAAGTTTAACTTATGCTCTGTTTATCTACTTATATCACCGTTCCATCCTATGTGTTTTTAAGTATTTGTAATTTTTATGGACATGGTCCAACACTACTGGCCAGTCCCTCAATCAACTTTGTACTAAGAGCTATTTTCAATAACTCTGTGTTTTCTCACTTGCTAACAAATTATCCAGCCCCTCCACAACTGAATCAGGAAGAGAATTCCACATCTTCACAGCCCTAGCTATACCCCCCAAATAACTTAGGTCTCTAGTAAAAAACATCACAAAATGGTGGCTCAAGTTAAAGGAAGCAAAAGAGCAATGTTTACTTAAATATATATTCCAGTTTGGTAAGATTCTTCAATAGGCCTTAATATAATATAAACAATATGATATACAATATCTGTTGCTTAAGTATTAATTTTGGAGGTATCATTACCTTTAAGAAGGAACCTCCTTTTTCATATCAGAATGGATGCCCTTGTGTCTGCTGAAAGGACCTCCTGGTAAATAAAGTGCCCCTTCTACAAGGCAAACAAGCCCTGGTCAGTTTTTCTTCATAACGGAGACTTACCATACCCTTTACCAGCTTCATGGTCCTTCTTTGGACAATAATATCCCGTTTGGATTGGAGAGCAAAACTGCACTGTTTATTGCAGACCAGCACTCTATAAAATGGAAGAATAACTCTATCCTCCCACAAATCCATGCCACTTTGAATACAGCTCAATATGTTGTTTGCCCTTGCAGCTGCTGAATAGCATTGCTTGCTACAGCTAGGTTTATTACCTACAAAGACCCCAATGTCTTTATAGATAATAAATCTCCATTATGGATTTGTGTAACTTATTCCCATTCATGGTATAAGTGGCTTGGATATTTTTACATCCCAGGTGCGTGACCTTACATTTATCAACATTGAATCTCATTTGCCACTTAGCTGCCCAGATTGCCAGTTTGTCTAAATACTGTTGCAAGGATGCCACATCCTGGATGGAGGTAATTGGGCTACATAGTTTAGTGTCATTTGTAAACACTTATATACTGCTTACTTACCTTCCCCATAGTCATTAATGAACAAGTGTGGACTCAATACAGAACCCGTAAGAAACCCTGAACCCAACTATGAAGTCTGCTCCAAGTAGAAAATGGACCATTGACAACCACCCTCTGCACATGGTCCTGTAGCCAGTTTCCTTTTCAACATGTACAAACAATATTATTAAAATCACATCTTCTGCAACCCCACTGTCCAAGTTCTTACTAATCTCATCAGAAAAAGCAATGAATTTTGTCTAACATGACCTATTGTTGACCTATCAAAGATGATTATTGCACATAAAGCCATTATCTAGTAGAACAAAATTCTGAATGTGATGCCTTAACAAGACTTCAAATAGCTTGTCCATCAAAGATGTCAAATTTACGGGCCTTTAAAGGAGAAGGAAAGCTCCAAGATGGTTTATTGCCAACAGATTAGCCACAATAGTGCAAGCAAGAACGCTATATTTATTCTGCAGAATGCTTACCATACCTGAGTAAACAGCTCTAGACATGGTCTCTGTTTGTTTAGGATAAACCATATAAGCTTGGTGTGACATCACTTCCTGCTTGAATGTCTCCCTGCTCACTAACAGCTCTGAGCTCAGATTACAGCAGGGATGGGAGGAGGTGTTTTGTAAGTGAAATAGGAGACCTTATAGTGTAGGCCAGGTAACCCCAACCTTTTGAACCCGTGAGCAACATTCAGAAGTAAAAGGAGTTGGGGAGCAACACATGCATGAAAAATGTTCTTGGGATGCCAAATAAGTGCTGTGATTCACCATTTGGTAGCCCATATGTGGATTGTCAACCTACATTGAGGCTCTGTTTGGCAGTAGACCTGGTTTTTATACAACCAACACTTTGCTCCAAGCCTGAAATTCAAAAATAAGCACCTGCTTTGAGGCAACTGGGAGCAACGTCCAAGGGGTTGGAGAGCAACATGTTGCTCATGAGCTACTGGTTGGGGATCACTGGTGTAGGCTAATGCCACATTTGGCTGATCTTGGCCTGCACAGTCCTAAAGGTGGCCATAGCCTTTGCCTCTGCTGATGTAAATTATGCTGAATTGTGCAAGGGGGTTGAACTTGAAATGTGTCTGGTTTCTCTTTTTTACATATGCTTAATATGATCTGTGCATCCAATTCTTTTGGTGTATGTGTGTTTGTGCTGGGTCTACTGACGCAGGCCACTGCAGGAACCCTGGAGTTACCATCTGGTTAAGAGGTGGTGGTAGCTCCAGGGTTTCCATGTGCCATTAGGCATAGAAGGACTAAAACTGAAACAGGAGGTAGGCAGCAGTGCAGTGGAAGTGCAAGGAATACATGTTGACACAAGTAACTTTAATAAATAGGATTTTTTATGCAACTGTGGGCCTACAACTGTGGTACAGTGAGTAAATGACCATTTGTCGCTTGTATCCAGATCAAAGGCCAAAGGTGGAGGGGGGAAGAGGTAATCATATTTCTTTATAATAAATAGGGCCAAAATATACAGTATTTCTTTTTTAATTACTGTAAACATCCCCATCAAACAACATTCATATATTGTGTGGAGAGATTAGTATAGCAATTTCCCAACACCTTGGACTATATCCATAATGTTACTTGGTTACTGTAAGTATTAAAGCACAGTTGTGCTGTGGAATTAAACTCAAGATTAAGCCTGATTGATTTCTAGAACTGGTCTGCTGGGAAAACACCCGGTTCAAAGACAAAGATACTTGATTTATATCTAAAAGATATTTGATTTTCTAGCAGGTAACACAATTACATAAATGATGTATTTCTTAGTGAGTTAACATCTCTATGATTATCTTTTATTTCATACCTATGCTGCATTTTAAAGCCAAGTTATTTTACCAAAATTCTACAAAGAAAATGCTTTAATCTTTTCTGCCGAAGAAGACAAAAAAACAGAACGATTTACATTTTACAATTAACAACCTACTTTCTTGTATCTTGATATTTTTCTGTCATCCCCGCAGATTTGAAAATAATGCATTAGGACACAAAAGACTTAAAATAGCATTAGTGGCATTTCACTGCAAAAGCGTAAGGAAGTTCGGGTGACCTGAAGGAAGCCAAGCAATGGAGCAAAATTGTGTTAAAAGCAAGCAAGAGAGAGATTGTAGCAGCATGAAATATGTTACAAATGCCACATAATAGATCACTGGTGAGACATCACCACCAGTAATTACTATATTTAGCACTTGAAATGATGATAATACATTTTAGGCCATTTATAGATAGGCAAGTGAAATGGTACATAGTCTAAATAACACGCCTGATCTCAAAGGAATTCAATGTATATTTTAAGCAGAATAAAATCCCAGTGTTAATCTTTTATGTGCAGTGCAAATATTTTGCCCTAGCCTAGGCAAAAACTAAAAATATAAAATTACCATAGAGAACTAGGAGTATGTAAAATATGGCTCCCATTCTAGTTCTTCAGTTTTTGAATACTAAAAACTCAAGACTTCATTCAACAAACCTTATGCTGGAATCTGTTGCTCTGAATTGGTGACTGCAATCTTACTCCTAGTAATTAGCACCTGCACATCTTCCATACACTCTAAAAATAAATTTCTGAGCCTAAAGATTATCTAGAGGTAAGCCGGTAGGTCTCTTTTCTTGTTTAAGAATGTGGCATTTGTCAGAACTAGAAGAACCAAAGATTTTAGGTTATGGTAAAAATTTAGCCTATGTTTAGATCTTTCTGACCATGAAACCTTAAACATATCTTATAAATTCCATAGGAACTCTGGAGAATCTTGTTTGAATTTTCTTTTCTCTTGTGGCACAGTGTCTAGGAAAACACATAACTCCCAGAATGTTACACGAGACCCAGCATATGAGAAGGCTTTTAGAGGCTGTATGCAATCAGCAGGTAACAGCTGTTGTGAGTGATGTTACCACCTGTGGGAGGGAAGCTTCCTGAAGAGAAGTGAGGCTGTGAGATTTTTTGAAGCAAGGGAATGTGTGTGAAAAACCAAGGCTGTGTAAACCTTGGACTATCTGGCTAAGTGTGGCTAAAACTTTGCTGTGAGGAGCAAGACCTGTGCGGCCAGTCGACCAGTGGAACAGGCTGTCCTGGCTTTTGAGCAAAAACTGAAAGTTACTGATATTTTTGTTACACGGTCACTTCTCTCTTGAATGCTCCCTTCTGAATAAAACAGGTGATTTTTGAATGTTGCTGCCTTTCAACTATTGAGAAGGATGTCCTATTCTGTTTTAATGTTTAGTCAACAAATTCCTTCCAAATGCAAGAAATATAATATATAAAATGCAAGAAATATGTTATCCCAGAGTCTCTCAGGTTATGTGTGTTACCTGTTTAAAACTATCTTGCGTACTTGACCCAGTGACAGGTTTGAGAGCTGTTTATTCTTTAATAAATTATTATGAGGTAACATCTTGCACTGCCAAAGCTTAAGAGAGGGTTATCGCCACAATCACTAGCCACTATCTCATTAGAGGTGTGTAAATAAATCCAGGTTTGTATCATACACAAATGGGTGGCTTGTTTACAATCAAGTAAAAGATAGTGTTTAATGTTGCAGAGAAAGGGAAAATCAGTAAAAATAGTTTCCACATATTAGATCCCATAATTAATGAATACATTAATAATACATTATTTGTTTTTAAATTTGAGTGTGTGAAAAAAAGAATTTGCGTGGGGGGCTAGACTCCCATAGTTACACCACTGCCATTTCCCATAGTATCCAGTTGAAATATTCCTTTTTTACTTTTTTTTTTGTTCTCTATAATAAGATAGTACTTTCCCCTTAATTCTTAGGCCCCCAATTATCTTGCATTGCTGTTAACACAATGCTCATTATTTTTCTAAGGCTTAAAAATTTGGAAGGGTATTTTAGTTTATTGCTGCCGTTGAGCTTTAACCCAGCATAGAATGGTGTTCAATAGCTTAAAGTAATAGAACACATTCTGGTGATTGACTTACTAAAAATTGTACTAATAAATGTGAACTGCAGGTAAACCTTAAAAAAAAAAAAAAAGTCAAATCTCCCCCTAAATTGGTATTTCCTTAATTTTGGTAGTTCTACATAGGCACATGACTTGATGTTATCTGGATTATTTAGGATGTATGGGGCCAAACTGAAGGAATGTCTGACTGAAAGTCAAGCTGCTTAGAATAGCCAGCCTAAGTATTCCATGGGCCTGTTGATGTAGTCAAGAACTGTAAGAACTGTAAACACACCTTGTCTGTTTTCCCCTTCCCCTATCTCTTTGTGATTGGTGGTTGACCCTTTAAATACGGATTCATGTTTGTCAATAGCCTATGACTAAGTGTCCTAGTGACACGAAATGCATTAGGTGTGAGATGTTTATCTAAATAAAAGTTTTTTCATATTTATACCTATTGGTCTGATCTGTGTGATCTACTTGAGTGCCTTGCTCCAACTTTGTTTACTTCTTCTCTGTTGATGTAACGGGGGGAGGGAAGAGCTTTTTGCATTGTCTTAGAAACAAATGTGTCTGTTTTATGTTCAATTTTCAGATGTAAATTGCTGTATTTTTTAACAAGTTGTATGTGTACTTTGAGAACCCTCTTTGAATTTTATTAAGTAAAGACTCTTAGAAGCTGGAATTTGATCTTGACATATACCTTCTGTCAGAGATTTTAAAATATTTAAACATTACGGACTATTTGTGTGAAATTGTGCCCAACTAGAGACATAATAATGCAGCTTCATTAATAATAGGAAGACAATTTCCACAGAAGATGCATTAGGTGATGGAAAATAAACCTTGGCAGTAAAAACAGCAAAAAAGCATCTTGTCAAGCTAAAATACACTAGAAACTCAATATGTTTTTTTTTTTTTTAAGGCAGATATTTTGTCTCTTCATAGTTGTATATTGTACATCAATTACAAACACATAAATCTAGAAGTTACTTAAGTTTAATGCTTAAAAGTCTGAATGCACAAACAATCTAATATTATAGATGTACTTATGGTCAACAATGTCATATAATTATATACAATGACACAATTTAGTATCAAAAATGTTCTACACTGTAGAGTATTACGAAACTGTTAATGACATCAAACACTGAGTACTTTAAACACCATTTTTGCTACCACATTTGCAACTTCAGTAAAACAGTCCAACTTTCAGTACGGATTCATTTCTAGTAGGAAATTATTTTCTACATATACGGTATTTATCTACAATGTTTTTATTTTGATCCATAGCAGCAAAAGGCACTGTACATCAGCAGATCCACAGACTTTAAGATTCTTAAAGCATTTAAAATAAAAAAAGTAAAAATACAAAAAGAATCACATATTGTAGTTAAACAGCAACAATGAGGACATAAAAAAGTTAAAATATTTTCTGGGGCATGGTGGCTCACTATGCCTCTAAACTGGGGACAAAAAAAAGTTAATTTCTTAATGAAAGTCCTCTACAGAGGAGTTACATTCTTCTCAGTAACCTAGTCTGTGAATTCCTTCTATACTTTATGTTATAAGATGCATAAATGCACTAGTAGGATTCCCTTTGGATTGCTGTAGTATGTTCAATTCAGATTATTGGCAATGACAGTAAATGCCAGAGATGTCCAGAAGTATTTCTTCTAGAATTTCTCCAGAATTTCTTGGGACAAATAAGGACAGTCTATAGAGAAAAAAAGAGAAATACATATATGAATAATATGCCATTACACTTGAAGAAAAGCATGACCTGCAGCAAGAGAAACATTTCCTAAAAGTATTCCATAAGATAAATGCAAATCTAAAGCAGTGTTATTACCCTTATGGGGTGTTTACTTTTGGACTGTCATAAGAAGCTTCTAAATATTTGAACGCATTGATCCGATTGGCTAATGTGCATAAGTCAGTTTGATCAATGACCTCCATATTAAGCTTGGCCATACACTTGAAGGTCCTGATAATCCCACCTTAAGGACTTGTGATATCAGGTTGATCCAATCAATGGGCCCTATGTTATACAAATGGTTGGCACAAAGATCGAATCGAAAAAACAATGTGGCCCTTGTCTGATTTTTTAGCCAGATATTGGTTGGGGAAGCTTGCCGGAAGGCCCCATACATGGGCTGATAAGCTGCAGGTTTGGTCTGTTTTTATCATCTTGAGTAGGCCACTTACAGCCTGACAAAGATAAGCATGTGTAGATGTGATTAAGATCTGTGTTCTCTGCCTGTGTGCTACATCATTTTACCGGGGCAGGGATGACACTGCTGGGGGTGGTTGGCCTGGATACCGAACAATCGGAGAGTTTTTACTAGTAAATATTTTGAAAGAAGAAGATTTGTTTCAACATTTTAATACTCAGAGTAATACATTTTTTAATGGAAAATGTCACAGCAGGAATAAGTACCCAAATCCCAAATTTGTGACCTAGCCCTTTAAATGGGAAGAGGATTGGCTATGGTATGATGACATCCTAATAAAAGACACACAGGAGAAGCATAGGTTGAGGAATGAATCCTTGTGAAAGAAGAACTACTAGATAGCTACTAAATTGTAAATTGCCACCTGAATCTGAATAAGACCCATATGCTTCATAAACACGTTCATTCAGTGGCCTATGCAATCACAAAGTAAACATTTTGTAATGTATCTGGCAGGGTGAGACAAATAACAACAAACAAATGAAATACAGACCTACCTTCATTTGTTTTGCAGAGGCAGGCAACTCCTTAGCAAGTTATTTCATTTGTTAGAAAGTCTTCTTTACACAAAATAAATATGTTACAAGTATAATACAATATCAAAGAATCACAAGTCCAAAGTTGAGCGCGCTCTCTCTGTGGGACTTGCTAAAGGGTATCCTGAAGGTTTAGTATCAAGTTCCTAATAAGCATTCAAAATTACAGAGGAATCTTGGTAGAGCATGTCACAAAGAAGGGGATGAGCATCATAACTTGTGGCTTTTATGTTCTGGAATCCTTGGACCTAGGGAGTGGTGGGGGAAATTTTACAGAAAAGTGCTACTAGTAAGCGTCCATTGGCAGAGTTTGTCTCTAATAAATAACTTCATAGACTGTGGCCTTCTTGTCCCCTGACCCAGTGACAATGTATTTATCATCCACAGAGATGTCACAGCTCAGCACTGATGAGGATTCTTTGGACTGTGGGAAAGAAAAAAAAAAACTGTTAGATAAGAGAACACAATACTTATATACAGAAAAACAGATTTATTAGCAAAATGCCAAACACAATAATTTGCACTGCAGACTTTACTTTCAAAATCCCAACATTTGCTGGAGTATGTTCTCATGGCTAAAAAATATAAGCTCTCTCTGTAAATGATAACTATAATTATTCAAAATACATGAAAATAATGAAATGTGTCCACATCTGTTTTTAAAAGCACAACACATCATTTATTAATCGTTAATTAATGAATCAAAGCATTATATTTGCTATGTTTTTAGATAAACGTTGTAAACAAAATGGCATTCGATAATCTGCAAGAGGGGACCATATTTCTCTAGTTGGGCAGCTATGAGGTCTCATATAATTATGGCCAAATTTAGAAAGCTTCATGGCATACAAAGGGGAATATTTGTGAACAAACGGTTACTTATTAATAGGAATATCACGTCTTTACTGTGGTTTTATTTTGGTGCAGAGGCACCAAATGTTATGCATTGTTCTGTGTTCCATTAAACAACGTGGCTATATAATATAAAAAATTATATTAAGGCAACGTTAACAAGATCAGTGCTTCTATTCCTGTAAGCGCTGGCAACATATTGGATATAAATATAATATATTCTGAGTGAAGTTCTACTGTGCTTTGAAGTATGACAACCTTGGATCTTGAGAAATCACAACAAAATGTAATCTATCAAAAGTGTTCAGCAGGTCAGAAGTATAATGTTTGCTAAAAAAAAATTACATTATATTGGTCTCAAAAATGAAACAGAATTAGATTAGAGCCTTGTTTACTCCACCTTGATAAGCTAAGTCAAGCAGAGTCAACTGGTCCAATGAGTTGGAAGGTATGTATCACATTTGACCCACTTGGTTTGATTATCAGTTACCCAGAAACTTCTTATTTAGAAAGCTCTGAATTATGGGAAGGGCATCTCCCTGACTGCATTTTAATTAAATAATTCAAGTTTTAAAAATTATTTCTTTTTTTTTTTTAATTAATAAAACAGTATTGTGTACTTGATCCCAGCTAAGATATAATTAAGCCTTATTGGTGGCAAAACTATTTTATTAGGTTTTAATGTTTAATGATCTCTCCGTAGATACAAATTATAGAAAGATCCCTTATTCAGAAATCCCCAGGCCCCAACTATTTTGCATAACAGGCCCCATATGTGTACATTCAAACGTGCAAAAGCCTCTAGTCAGAGGAGGTTTTAATTCAAGTATTTTAAAGTATAAAAATAAGATCTGATCAACCACATTAAACTTTATATAATAACATGAAGCACACAGATCATCACAAATGAAAAAAGAACCTGCTTGCCAATTCAGTACATATAATTTTGCAATACTTTGTCTATGTTATAATATTCTCTGAAGTTCTCCCCACCTGGAATATACTTGCTCCATAAGGTGTCCTCCATGCATTTAGAAGGTTATCTTTTCCTGTGCTCACAAACCACTTTCCTAATATAAAAAAAAAAAAAAACAGTTACAAAACGCCAATAAAACTGATATGTATGCAAATTTATTAGCCACTTCGCATCTTTTTTCCATATGCCCATGCTCACATCCCTTTTTATTTGTAATGTGATTCAGAAGTCAACACAAGGTCATTTTAACTCTATAAAAATATACATAGAAGGTGTGAAACTAATGTTACGATTATGGAAGAGGAAAGATCACAAACAACAGGAAATGTTTATCTACTTTGGAGACAAGTAAACTGCAGTAGCTTCAGGGGTTAAAAGGCACTTTAAGGTAACTGTTCTTTTGGAATCCAGTGACACTACACTGAGAAACATTATCCTCTGAAATTGTTTAAAAAATTCATAAGCATGAAATCAACACGTTGGCACCAGTCACCCTGGGAAGTGCAATGAGATTTTATCTACCATATAAAATACAACTGCAAACAAACAATATTTACCACAGTGTGCAAATTTAAGAGAGAGAACACAGCTCTCATGCAGATGTAGCTGGTATTTATCTGGCTTGGTTACATGGAGCACCTCAACATTGCTGTTTTCCATACCGACAGCCAACCATTCCCCAGTCGGACAATAACCCAATGAGAAGATCTAGGACAAAAATGAACATGACAAGAATTAGAAAAATAAGAGCGACAATAAGATCTAAATCCATTCTTAAGGAAAACAACAAAAAAGCTCTAAATGCATAATAAAAATAAATAACTTTGTATAGGACAAATGCTGAAAGAGCTATTAATATATAAAACAGTGTTCCTCCTCCTGCATTCCATCTCTTTAAAAAAAAAAAGAAAGAAAATGTGTTTTTTTTTGAAGAGAAAAAATGACTTTGTGAACCACATAA
This sequence comes from Xenopus laevis, assembly GCF_017654675.1. NCBI lineage: Eukaryota > Metazoa > Chordata > Amphibia > Anura > Pipidae > Xenopus > Xenopus laevis. The sequence goes on along the minus strand of NC_054372.1, from coordinate 123,077,510 downwards.
ACAGCAAAGGACTTGACTCCTCAAATCTCATGTTCGCATTCTCTGTGGACAAATAAAAATTCGGAAACACAATTTCCCCTTTCAGGCTGGTGACACACGGTAAGTTTTGGGGGAGATTAGTTGCCCATCGACAAATCGCTTCTTCGGGGGACTGATCTCCCTGAAATACCTTCCCGCCGGCAAGGATGGCGTACATAGGTTCTCCACGTGAGGCAACTTCAGAAAGCGAAGTGCTACGTATGCCATCTTCTTGCCAGCAGGAAGGCATTTGCGGAGATTAGTCGCCCGAAGAAGAGGATATTTGTCGCTGGGCGACTATCTCCCCCAAATTTTACTGTGTGCCACCAGCCTGAAAGTGAAAATTGCTTTTGCCTATTTTTATTTAACCACAGAGAATGCAAACATGAGATTTGCGGAGTCAAGTCCTTTGCTGGGCTTTACCGAATCTTACCGTGTGCCACCAGCCTAAAGTCGTGTGTATGTGATCCCTGCTTCACAAAGTGTGTACTATAGTGATACCACACCATGGGGCAAATTCACTAAGATCTGAAGTTGCGCCGGCGATAGCTTCGCCACAATCTGCCGGGCGTAGTTTCGCTAGCGCTACGCAAATTCACGAAAATGCGCTCAGGGAGGTGATAGGGAGGGTAGCGATGCTGCGCTAGCGTTAATTCTTCAAGCAAACTGAAGTTATGCTAGCAATGCCTAATTTGCATACAGCGCCAAGTTAAAGTACAATGGGCGTATATGTAGCAGCAAATACATTACTCTACACAAGCCTGGGAAAGCTTCATAAAATAAAGTTGTTATTTTGCCCTATACATGTGCCCACTGTATAGTTTAGGTGCCATATGTTAGGAAATGTAGGGGGGAAGGAGGGCACCCCCAAAAAAATTAACGATCTTTTTCAGCCTATCATCCTTAAAAAAGGAAAAGACGCCAGTGTTTTTTGGGACTTAGAAAAAATTTCAACTTTTTTTGAAGCAAGCCCTATCTACTCTATTGCACTTCTCCTGGTCTGAGGTGACGAAGGCAAGTCTGGCGCAAGAGGTAACGTTCAGTAAAATGGGCAAGTTAGCGAATTATCGTATTTACGTACCATTTGACATAACGCAACTTCGCCTGGCGTAAGGGTGCGAAGTAGCGCTAGAGTAGGTCCACTTCGCTAGCGAATTTACGCCAGCACCCGTTTTGAATTGGCTAAGTAACGAAATGACGTCACGCTGGCGAATTTGCGCCAGCGTTAGTCACTTCGCCCTTTAGTGAATATGCCCCCATGTATCCAGGAAACATCAGCACCACCGCAAGTGACTTCGGCAAATGATGTGTGGGATTCATTCACAACTTTGGGTGCCTAATAACTTGGCACTGCCCAGTGATTCTTCCAGTCCTTCTTTAAACCAGAAATATGCCTTCAATATTTTTACTTGCACTATTCAAACAAATAACTCTGGATGCTTTCAGTAGTGGTACTGTGGTACAGTTTCTTGTTAACCTTGTACTTGCTTCAGTGTTAATTAGTTCCCAACTCTTACCTGTGATGTAAAGTCATGCTGCTGGAGCTGTCGTCCTTCACGAAGGTCCCAGGATCTTACTGTGTTGTCCAAACCTCCAGTCCACAACTTGGTACCATCATTAGAGATATCAATACAGCTGGCTCCATCTGTGTGGCCCTGGAACTGCCTACAGTTTACAATAATATTTAATAATGAATACACAAAATAATGAACTTTTTGTTAATGCAGCATCAATTAGGCATTATAGTTTCATTAAAAAACATCCCCCATATTCAATAACATTCCTGTTATGATTGAAATGCTATGTAGACAACTTTTTAAAGTATTTTGCTGATGAACAAAATCCATGCGTCACAAAATCAAAAGTCGAGTGCCCAATATGTCACGTTTAAGCAATAGTTTTTTTCCCCTGTATTGTGAACCATAGATACAAAGATAGTCTTCTCAAGTCTGATCTGTATCGTTTAGTACATTGGATGGTGACCTGTTCATGTTGCATGGTCACAGTCTAAAGCTGGCCATAGATGTTGAGATTTTTAAAAGGTCAGATCCTGATCGTGAGACCACGATCTTCTCAGAACGATCGTACGATCGTACGAATTTACCATCAACTAAAAAGACCAATTTGCCAGGAAAACAAAGGGGAGCTGCCTGCTTGGCCCTGCAAACAGATAGATTGCACTGGGACCGACAAAGATTTTTTGACCTGGCCGATCAATTTCCCGACACATGTCGGCCGAAAAATCGTAAGATGTACGATCGTTCGAATCCCACTAACCGCACGATAATTTCTAAGGATTGGTCGGGCTTCCTTAAAATCGGTCGCTCGGCAAGAAGAATCGTCGCGTCTATGGGGAGCTTAATACAATCTTGTGTTGACATATTGAATAGTGTATGCATTAGAACCAGAAAATGGTATTGTAGCACGAAGCTTTTTTTCTTAAAGGGATACTGTCATGGGAATTTTTTTTTTTCAAAACGCATCAGTTAATTGTGCTGTTCCAGCAGAATTCTGCACTGAATTCCGTTTCTCAAAAGAGCAAACAGATTTTTTTTATATTTAATTTTGAAATCTGACATGGGCCTAGACATATTGTCAGTTTCCCAGCTGCCCCCAGTCATATGACTTGTGCTCTGATAAACTTCAATCACTCTTTACTGCCGTACTGCAAGTTGGAGTGATATCACCCTCTCTAGCCCCCCCCCTAGCAGCCTAACAACAGAACAATGGAAAGGTAACCAGATAAAAACTCCCTAACACAAGATAACAGCTAATTGGTAGATCTAAGAACTGCACTCAATAGAAAAATCCAGGTCCCACTGTGTTACATTCAGTTACATTGAGTAGGAGAAACAACAGCCTGCCACAAAGCAGTTCCATCCTAAAGTGCTGGCTCTTTCTGAAAGCACATGACCAAAATGACCTGAGATGGCTGCCTACACAACAATACTGCAACTAAAAAAAATACACTTGCTGGTTGAGGAATTGAATTTTTTATTGTAGCGTGAATTGTTTGCAGTGTAAACAGTGCAATTCAGAAATAAAAAAATACATTGTAAAAATCATGACAGAATCCCTTTAAGGCAGCACTGTGCAACAATTTACATGCAGAGAGTGGACTTCAAAATACCCTAAATGTTCAATGGTCGTATTATATGGAAAGGATTACGCCATACAAAAGTGCACCAGAGAGGACTAAGGGTTCAAGGTTCGGGCAGATTCGGGGAGATTTAGTCGCCTGCGACTAATCGCCTCTTCTGCGGGGCCTGAACAGCCTTCCCCATGCCTTCCACCTGCTATAATGAGAAAACACCAGCGCCAATGCACTTGCCCGAAGTTTGTTTGTGAGCTAGCTAGCTCCCTTAAGCAAACATAGGCTACTCTTGAATGGATATGTAATGTACAGTTTCCTAAAATGAACAGACTTTTTAATATGCACCGTTTGTCTGTCAGTAGATGTATGGGGCAGATATCTTAATAAACAGCTATAAAGCTGCACATGCCTCAACTAAGGCCAAGTACATAATAAACACCTCAATGGAGTAGTCTAACAGGTATTGTTCCTCTAATGTTCAAAGAAGGCTTCATCTGAACATCTGCAGTGTTTATACGAGTCCCCAGACACAGGCAAGCAAAGAAGAAACCGGTCTACGAAAGCTCATGGATGGCCATGATAAACAGTGCCACTATCCACTTTAATCATTTGAGTGCTTCTGAGATTTTAGAATTTCTCCTTCTGAGGAAAACCTACATTGCACGATACAAGTACACTGCATTCAGCACTTTGTGACAGAAGGAAAAGGAATGATAACACTATAGTGAGAAAGTAAATGTGCTGTAAGTGCAGCCAACCGTGCACTCCCAAACGTCTGACGCATTTGACATGACCTTTGTTAATGGTCTGCAAAAATGCTGAAGGAAATGTTTGGTTTAGGACTCTTTGCATTTTGCAAAAAAAACACGTGGCTGAGTGATGTATGAACAATGTATATCTCGATAAAACAAGAGACAAATCAGAGAAATCCATATCTCAAGGAGGGATAGTTTTGTTGTTTTCAAATTTGTTCACCTCTGGCAAGTATAGGACAAATTTGATTTCTTTAAGCTAGAAATGCATTGTCAGGTCTTGGGAAATCCATCATTTTTAATTTCCCCAATTTCTTGCAATGGAATTAACCCCAACCCAGAATTCTGCTGGACTGTCACAACCATGTACCACCTGAAGACCAGCTTGCAAGGGTTGAGAGAGTGCAGTCTAAGCTCAAATACCTGAGATCATGGGAAAACAAAAATAGATGGTGAAGCTGAGTAAGCAATTTTTTTTCAGGTTATGTGTAAATGTGAATATAAGGTCATAAATGCATTTCTGGTGAGTTCCAAATTGGGAATGCACATTTAATTTCACCCAAGAGTTGAAGTATCTGCTTTTACTTTATTGAGACACGCAGTGAGGATACAGAGCAGGGTTCTTAACCAGCATTAAAGGAATAGCAACATCAAAAAGTGAAAAGTGTTTTTAAGTAATTAATAAATAATGTATTGTTGCCCTGCACTGGTAAAACTGGTGTGTTTGCTTCAGAAACACAACTATAGTTTATATAAACAAGCTGCTGTGTAGCTATTGGGGGCAGCCATTCAAGACAAATATTGATTTTTCAGGTTCATAATAAATCAACAGTTGAAGGAAGACAGAGTGAAGAAAGGACAGGTGGGTAAGTAAGAAGAAAGTCGTAGATTAATGCTCCTTAATTACAGTATTCTCAATTCAGTTTTGATGAAACTGCTACTTTAGAGTAGGAGCAGATACTTTCTATCCTCTTTAAGTTAGTTCTTTGGTGGCTGGCCCTGTTTCAGCATGAGAGCAGTAAGAAACGAGTTTTCATTACCTAATGAAGTTAAAGGAAATGGTAAGTGATATGCAGTTTAGGTTTCGTAGCTGTGCCGCACATAAGGGTAGGGACACACTGGGCGATTTGGGGAGTTTTAGTCGCCTGGCGACTAATCGCCGCGACTTTTCTCCCCGAATGCCTCCCCTCGCTCTGCGCCTGGCTAAAATGAAAAATCGCCTGCGCTAATCACACGCGGCGATTCGTTTTCCGAAATCGCCCGAAGTTGCCTCACGAGGAAACTTCGGGCGACTTCGGAAAACGAATCGCCGCGTGTGATTAGCGCAGGCGATTTTTCAAAACTCCCCAAACCGCCCAGTGTGTCCCGAGTGGAGTGTTATCTACAAAACTGGCAAATATTATGATTTGTGAGTATTTGTAAAGCACCAACGTATTCTGCAGTACTCTAAAGTAGCTGGAGTATTCAAAAAGAGATTAATCACCTGCAGGCAACTAATCTCCCACCAGCGCTAAAGTGAATCGCCAGTGGTAAAACCCATGTGTAGCTTCAGTCTTACAAAGTTTCCTCTTGAGGCAACTTCAGGCCACTTTGGAAGATCAAAGCGACACCTGGGTTTTACCACCAGCGATTCAAATTAAGAAAAGATCCCTCATCCAGAAACCACCAGGTCCTGAACATTTTGGATTGGGCTGGCACGACACTGGTAAAAAAACACATTGGACCGACCTAGACCGACTCCCTGCACTGCCGCGGCTTACCTCCCTCCCTGACCCTGCCCCACAGGGTCATTTCCACATAGAAATAGGTATGTGCAAGGTGGGGGAGGTGCGGGGGCTGCTGGGATGAGGGGAGAGGGGGCTCAGGGGAAGGTATGGGGGGGACCCAGATGCTGCAGGCCGGTGGGCCTGGATCCCTCCAGTCCGACGCGGATTCTGGATAACATACCCATAGATGTACTTGTGAAAGACAAATTCAGAAGAGAGAACCCCCATTTTATGTTTTTCAGGGGACCAGAAAAAAAAAAAAAAAAAAAGATGTAAAACCCAGGAATATGTAAAATCAGGGAAATGTATTATGCACAATAGATAGGTGGGAGCACAAAACAACAATGTAAAATGAGGGATGTAAAATTGAGGTCCCACTGTAATTAGAGGATGATGATCTCTGTCCTAATTATTTTCAGAGAAATAACAGTAAATGCCTCAGGACTTCCAGGAAATACAGCAATGCTTACTTACAGTGCAAGGCTTGATTTAAGTATCAATATGTGACATGTCTATGGCATTGGGATGCACCAAATACATGGATGTTTTTACAATTTATGCAAAAAGACATAACAAAACAGGACTTGTTCACATTGTTTAGTTTCTCAGTATTCCAGACACTTTATTTAACCACAGCAGAAAAAAACAGGCTCAGTATTCTGCTTTAGAGACTCCAGACCTTTTCTTTATCGCCATTTGATTTTTGAATGCAGTTTTTTTTATCTTAAGTGCCTAAGCTAGCTACATTAACCTCTGCAAAGAAAAAAAAACAAGAAGTCTTCACTAATCAGACACCATATAATTTCCTCCTCATGCTGTATTATTGCTCACTAAGAGTAATCACCCCATGAAAAGGGGAGACAAATCAGTTGTTTCATCAGGTAGCAGCAGTTTGGCTTTTAAAAACCTCTGCCTCTGGGAAAATGGTTAGATCTGTAATCTCATGTACTGCAAATCAATGAACATTACAATAAGGTGGGGGAAGGAAAGCACAGCTTTGCCTATTTATAAATCTTGTAATGTCAAGGGATATATAGGCTGGAAAGTAGTGATATATGGATGTGAGTCTACATGTTCCATAACAGATATTTAATATCTTTTAAGAAACTTCTCTTATTTCTTGTTTTTTTTAAAGATTATTTCGAATGAATGCTCTTGTGCTAGAGAATGTAATAAATAATGCATTAATGAAGAATTGTTTTGCTTTCACACTTAACCAAAACCCCCAGTTAATTAGAAGGATTAACTTAACTGAAAATAATGAGCTCTGTGTAAACAATCCCTAACCTTCAACCCAGTTTTGGTTTACAGATAATGCATTATGCAGGAGTTTCTTTGCTCTGAAATAATAAAAAACAGATTTTCTTTATAATGATGGCAATCTCTACGTAGAAGTCCTCTTTATTAACTCTTTAACTGTCAGAAATTACATATGTCTTTCAACAAATATGTTTTGCTAGTATCCAAATACCTAATGCCATGCTGCCTCTTGTGTATTATGATTAGGGATGCACCGAATCCAGGATTTGGTTCGGGATTCGGCCTTTTTCAGCAGGATTCGGCCTTTGCATATGCAAATTAGGGGCGGCGAAGGAAATCTTGTGACTTTTTGTCATAAAACAAGGAAGTAAAAAATGTTTTCCCCTTCCCACACCTAATTTGCATATGCAAATTAGGATTCGGATTTAGTTCGTTATTCGGCCGAATCTTTCGAGAAGGATTCGGGGGTTCGGTGCATCCCTAATTATGATAAAGCACATCTTTCACAGATATGCCCACCTTGATCCAATCATTTGGTCGGTGGCACCATACACGGCCCAATAAGCTGCCATCTGAATTGGTAAATCACATACAGAAGGACTTACAATTATTTAAATATACTCTATTAATATCAGGGACAAAAAGAAGCAAAATATCTATCAGCCAAGAGTGCATTGTAACCCGCCTCAATTTTTGTCATGTTCGTCACAGATCTATTCTGCAGCAGGATGACGGGACTGCAAGCTTAAAAACTTGACACAAACAACATTTATCAAACAAGATGGTGGCGATAGCCCTGCTGCTGATACCTGAGCAAGTAGGAGTGAGTGACAGGAAATGTGCTAGACACAAGATAACAAGCTACTGCTGCTCTGCAGGTCATGAGATACCAGCATAAGGAACTATGAATATAATGACTAAAACGCTGACCTTGAGATGGAATTTAAAAAAAGAAAAAAAGGTACAGTGGCCTATTTCGTTGTCCATATATGAGAAATCACAAGGCAAGCGTACAGATTTCAACAGATGTCAAATTAAATCTCAGGGGTTTTTCTTCTGTTTCAATAGAAACTCATCAAAAAGTACAAAATCAGAATGTGGTATTTAAAAATGTGCGACATCACTTATTATCAACTATATCAGCAACTATTATCTTTATTTTATTATAAATGGTCATATATAGTGCTTTTAATATAGAAGTTGCCACAGCTTTGTTTATTCTTGCAGTCTATAGGTAAAAGTAACAGCCTATAACCAATTAATCATTTTTTCCAATCAGGTGTCTGTATCATCAAACTTGCAATTTAGTCATCTGAGCAAGCTGAAGGGCAAGAAAATGGTCTGGAGTTGATCAAACATGCGCCAGTAATATGGAAGACTGGAGAGGAGTTCCCATACTAAATTATTCACTTAATGAGGTTATCTGAGGATAGCGCTAAACCACTAGTAAGTGGGCACCTAAAAAGGGGGTGACACGTAAGCACAGCTTTTTTTTTTTATTTTGCCACTTACTATATAACAAATAACTGTCCACAACGTTGATTATATTTCAGTGCTGGACACGGACTAAATATAAATCCTTAACTTTAGACCAAGGGGCCCATTTACTAAGGGTCGAAGTGAATTCAAAGTGAATTTTCGAATTCAAAAACTTCGAATTTCGAAGTAATTGAAAAAACATTTGACCATTCGAAATTCGAAGTACTGTCTCTTTAAAAAACTTCGACACTTCGCCACCTTAAACCTGGCGAATTGCTATGTTATAACCAGTATTTGTATTTGTTATAGGCAGTATTTGGCTACGTTTTTAGAATTATTAGAAGTATTTTTTTTAAAAAATTGTTCGAATCGAACAATTTAATTGATCGATCAAACGATTTTTACTTTGATCGAAAAGATTTGATGGTCGAATTTCTACGTTTTTTAACTTCGAAATTCGACCCTTAGTAAATGTGCCCCCAAGTGTTAAATAATCCAAAAAGTGATCACATAGAAAGACAGCAGAGCAGATATGCAGCAAGCTAAAAGAAGGTACAGTCTGGAAAAGACAGGCATATTAATTAGGGATGCAAGGAATCCAGGATTTGGGATTCGGCCAGGATTCAGCATTTTTCACCAGGATTCGGCCAAATCCTTCTGGCTGGCCGAACCGAATCCTAATTTGCATATGCAAATTAGGGGAGGGAAATCACATGACTTTTTGTCACAAATCAAGAAAGTGAAAAATGTTTTCCCCTTCCCACCCCTAATTTGCATATGTAAATTAGGATTCGGTTCAGTATTCGGACAAATCTTTCGAGAAGGATTCGGGGGTTCGGTCGAATCCAAAATAGTGGATTTGGTGCATCCCTAATATTAATACTGAGGGCTATACTACTAATGCCCCAGCATGCTCAGCATAATCACGTGCTCCCTATAAAAGGGAATCTATTGTAGGCTTATTTTGATTTATCACATCAAATATTATATTGAATTAAAGCTACTGTAAAAAAAATACCTTAGTCTGCATTAATTTATTTTATGCTTGTGCACTACTAATGGGTGCCTCTTTAATACTTGGAGGTAGCTAAAATTATATAAAGTTAGACAGGCTGCTTGAGTAAAATATATGTGATAACAGCTTGCTGTCAATAGAATAATGTACTTAGCCCAGTAAGTGCACAGGGTCAGCTGTAATATCATTAACCTATTTCTCCTGCAACATTACTGGCATTTACACAGTAAAGTCAACTTTTCTGCAGTTTTTCTGCTACTTTTTAGCTGCTGTAATTCTGATCTTTCTAATGCAACCTGGGCGGCAAGATGTTAGGGGCGGCAAGAAGGCGCCCCCTAACATCTTGTGTAAGTCGGCTGCTCCTGATAGATCCAGCTGACTTTAGGACTGCTCCTCCAGCCTCTCTCCCGCTGTGGCTCCGCCCCCTCCCACTCCTCTCTGTGCTCGTGCTGCTGCTGAATCTGCTGTGCTGCGTGTGTCCCAGCAAGCTGATCTGTTCCTTAGCTGGTATGTACATTTAATATTTCCCCTGCAGATCTGCTGTATATCGGCCATGTAGAGAAATATGTCATAGTCAACTTGCAGATTTGCTGGAGGTGCAGAATCACAAGTGTTCTAACTTCTAAACCTGTTACAGATTTTTTTATGTCCCTTTCCTGCTTCCTACAAAATGAAAACCATTTCAGTTCTTGTATTATAAGGGATAATGTACCCCCTACTGTAAATGATAAGGATATTAGAAGTCACTGAGGGGGTTCTATGGCCATATAAAGGCACAAGGCTGCAGGCTGAGTTATACAGGGAACTCTGAGTATCACTTATGTATTATAATGGATAATGTACCCCCTACTGTAAATGATAAGGATATTAGAAGTTACTGACGGGGTTGTTCTGTGACCATATAAAGGCACAAGGCTGCAGGCTGAGTTATACAGGGAACTCGGAGTATCATCATGTATTATAAGGGATAATGTACCCCCTACTGTAAATGATAAGGATATTAGGAGTCACTGAGGGGTTGTTCTGTGACCATATAAAGGCACAAGGCTGCAAGCTGAGTTATACAGGGAACTCGGAGTATCACTCATGTATTATAAGGGATAATGTCTGCTGAGAAATAGGAACTACAAAGATTATGATGCTGCCAAGATTTGACTTTTTTATTTTATAATAAATATTTAACTGATGCTGCGGCTGCCCACTGTAGCACAATTGACAAACTTATCAAAACAAGGGACACATCTCTCTCTGCATCTATGTATAAAAAGGTGTCTATATATAGAGAATATATATAGATATATCTCAAACAAGCCTAACTGCTAGTTGATCCATCTGATCCACTTTTGCATAAATGTCCTGATTGGAAAAAGATTCACATCCAGAAAATGCGTGCGGGGGGGGGAGGCGGCACAGTAGCTGGGCCTAGGGGGGCAAGGAGGGTAAATCCGGCCCTGATCACAAGTTAGTCAAACTCAAGCCAGGTGAGTTCTACCTTCCCTTGGTCACACTTCTGATGATCTCACTTGGTGTTTAATTGCAGTGGAAAAAACACCCTGTGTAACCTTGGCCTGCAAGACTTTAGCTTGCTTTTATAGTAATATGAAATAGTATTGATATGTATTGCACAGTTCTTACGGCAAATAATTAGTTGTGCATACCTTACAAGTGTTTGGTTGTGCAAATCCCAGACTGCAATGTTGCCATCACTACAGCAGGAGAAGCAGACCTTGGAATCAGGGCTGATGGCCAGAGCATAGCAGGCTGGAGCAGATGATGTCAGTTCTGCTTTTATACGTGGAGTTGGAGCTGCCAGGTCCCAAATGGATAACGTGCTGGCTTCCCCTCCCACAATAAGAGTGCGTCCATCAGGAAGCAATCTGCAGGAACGTATGTAGTTATCTCTGTTCTGCAAGTGTGGGAAAAAAAGGTAAAACCATGAAGACAAACAATTAATGAAGTAAAAAAAAAAATGACAGCCATTCCATACAACCTAGATATAGAAGTAATAGTAAAATTATATATATTAATAGTATAATTCCTTAATTGCTATACAGATATTATTGAAGATTCACTATCCCTGTATTCTTTTACTTATACTTATCAATACCTTATTATCTCTTCCCAACAACCTCCATTCAGTCTCATATTGTCTTGCAAGAAAACAACATGGAACGTGGACTAGCAGCATCAAAATTTAGCAAAAATGACGAGAAGCCAGTATCAAGCCGTTATATATCTTATAAGACTTTCTTTGTGCATAAGCCAAGTGTTTGAAAGCGGTTACTGTTCTATAGTACTAAGGGCTATGGTACACCATGGGGCAGATTTATCAAGTGTTGAATTGAAAATTTGAATTTTTACGTTTTTTTATGGTCAAAAGGGTCAAATTCGTCTAGGGAGTTATTCAAATTTGATTCGAGTTTTTCATTTAAGAACTCTAATTCGACTATTCACCACCTAAAACCTGCCAATTGCTGTTTAAGTCATTAGGAGACATCCAGGGATCAATTTGGAGTTGTTTGCAGCCTTCCTGACGGGAAAAATTGGACCCTTGATAAATGTGCCTCCCAATGTGTCAGTCACATCAGTTGATGTTCTTTATTGAGTTCCACTTACCAGGCAATCCAGCTGAGAAACTGGGCTTTTGTTCCCTGGATGGCTGATGTCCCAGACTTTGACACATCCCTTCCCACCAGTGTATACGTGTCTCGTTGGGTTACTGATGGTAACTGCACACACCACCTCCCCGTGATTTAGTGTGTTTATCTGTCGCGCATGTCTTGGAATGCCTGGTCCTATAAGTGCATCAGGAGGGAAAGGGACTGGCTGCATTTGACCATCAGCACTTACATGGAATGAATAAGCCCTAAAGAGAAGGAAGAATAAATAAAACCTCAACTTAGGAACAAAGAATACACATGTAAATCTAGAAGGAGATATATGTTAAAATATGATGCCTCCATACCATGCATACTATACATTTTGAGGAGTATAAAAGAAGATAAATCGGAGCAAGCCAAATCATTTTAGGACAGTACACCCTGTAACAACTTACAAACTGATCATTCGTAGCACTAAGAATTGGAGCAGAGAATATGGAAGCAAAACGAGGCCTCATCACAGAAACAAGTTAGCACGTCGCACTGCTTCTGCTGAAATGTCCCAGTAGCTTCATTAGACAAAGGGCAGAACTGTAAAACTACATTTCCAAAATGATTTTCCTCAGTGCCTGGCTTACACTGCATTAAACAGCAAGGATGCTGTACAAGCCAGACATAAATTAAAAATATATACAATTATAATAATTTGTTTTTCAGATCTGCATTTCCTTTTCTGAGTTCTAAAGGAAGCAGATCTTCATTAGGGTTCATCTTCTGTTCATCCTGCACTCCTTCCTAATCACAGTTTAACATCATGACCCTCTCAAGCATAACAGCAGTCTGTGCTTTGATTTTATGCTCTCTACTGGGCTTCAGCTTGCCAATTATTTCTAAAACAGCATATAAGAAAGGTACAATAAAATAAAAAATACAATTAAGAGGGAAAAACAACCCCTCACATGGCACCCTAAACTAATTAAATATTCAAAATGCCATAAAACTTTTACTTAGAAATGTGTTCCTTTTTTTTTTCTAAGACAAAATGGAAATATGATGAATAAACCATGAGTATGTTGTTTATCACTAAAATATCTAGCAAAAAATGTTATAAGAATCCACTGAAGCAGTATAGTGTTTTGCCCAGGAAAAATATAAAGTAAGATCTGCCTCAAAGAAAACTGGATAGAAGAAACAAAAAAGGCTACCACCAACATCTTGCAATATGCTGCATTTTGTAAATTACTTACGGTTTTCCACCTGGGATGCCTGTGAGATTAGGAGGTATGCCAGGAACCCTCATATGGTGATGTGGGTCAAAACCAACCTAAAGCATGGATATCAAATTAAGAAAATCACTATAATATTCTTAAAAAGGAGAAAGAAAGCTGCAAAGGCATTTTATTGCCAATGGATTATCTGCAATAGTGCAAGTTAGAATACTCTATTTATTCTGTAGAATGTTTTACCATACCTGAGTAAAAAGCTCTAGAAGCTCTTTCTGTTTGTTTAGGATAGCAGCTGTAGTATTAGCTTGGTGTGACATCACTTCCTGCCTGAGTGTCTCCCTGCTCACTTATAGCTCTGGGCTCAGATTACAGCAGAGAAGAGGAGCAAACTGAGCATGCTCACGCCGAGGCAATGAGGTTTAAGCTGAAGGCAGGAAGTCTGATACAGAAGCCCATGAGTACACAATAGAAGGAAATAAATTCAGTGTTTCTTTTGACAGAGGACTCCGAGCAGCACTACTTTGAGGGTTAACTGGTATATTTAGGTGGACCTTTCATATAAGGCTTACTTAGTTTTAACCTTTCCTTCTCATTTAATGTCTTTCCCCTATTGTCTCACCTATTGATGTTACAATCTCTCAATCAATACCATTGCCTAGTTGCTAGGGTAAATAAGACGATAGCAACCAGATAGCTGATGAAATTCTAAACTGAGCTAAGAGCTGCTAAACAAAAAGCTAAATAAATGAAAAAACACTATAAATTAATGGCAGTTGTCCCAGAAGGTCATTGGAGACATTATACTAAAAGTTATATTAAAGGTGAACGCTCCCTTTAAAATAGCACTGCACGGTGCACAGAGCAATAAAGTATAAATCTAGAATTCTTACCACAGGGGATCTTCCATAAGCAGCAGCCGCCGCAGCTGCAGCAGCCGCCGCACTCATTTGTGGGGAGATGCTGTGAAGACTGGCATAAGCAGGTCCTGGACTGGTCAGATCACCGTTCATCCCAGCATGTGGCACAATCCCGAATGGGGTTGGATAAGGGCACGGAACAGCCATAGGTGTCCGAAGACCTGCTGTTTAAAGACTTAAGTATTTAAACCATTGATAAAACTGGTAAAAAATAAAATACATACAATGCCTTCCAAATCATTAGCATAAGCAAAAATGTATCAAAAATTATAATGTTTTTGTTTAAGTTATTTCCCCACTGTTAAGGGTCAGTACTTCCAAATAGCCCAACTGAAATCAATGGGAGCCATAAGAGTCAGTCAAAAAGTGTAGGCAAAGGACCCACCATAAGTTACATTAGCCTAATATATTCTTCTTGCTTCCTGTGGTTCCAGTAATCTCAGGTATAAATAAGAAAACATCCATTGTGCGTCTCTTTTATAAAAGTCTCCAAGTTTGTTCCTTGGAAACCAGCACAGTTCTACCCATAAATAATCTATATAGAGGTCAAACAAATAACATGTCTTACTTAATGGATCAACACCTGGTGGCTTGCCAGGAACAGGTCGCAATCCAGACGAGTTGCTGCCAGGTGTAGGAGCATCAGTTCGTGGTGTGGGTGTGTTTGATTTTGAAACAGGAGTCGTGGACTTCTCATTCTTTAGGGACAAAAGAAATAAAAGATACAAAAAAGGTATACGTAAAGAAACTTGCATATCAAGAAACTAACCTTTAATCTAGAATCCCTTGTCTTTACATTACATAAAAAAAAAATCCACCAGCCTTACATGGTTACTAACAAAAAAGGTGGAATACACCAACACATTAAATAGTCTGCATCCTCCCAAAAGTAAACAGTTTATTGACTTTTTGGCTTACATGGCTGAAAACCTCAAACATTCACCCAGCATAAGTCAACAACCCTAATGGAAGTGTCATTACATATGTGCTTTCGTAATCAGATCTTTCAGGTATATATTAATAACATGGGAGTGTACCATTATGACTGGGCTGATAGAAGAGTATGAATGGATAAATTCACCTGTTAAGTGTAATTGTTTAAGGCACGTGAAAACATGTCCAACTGCAAATTACTATTTTCTTTTAAGGATGGGGAGTAGTTTCAGGCTGAAAAGCACCTGTGCTATCAGGCATTTCCTACTCCAGTAACAGAAGGTGGTAATTTAAAAACTTTTTTTTCAGCTGGGTAATAACCCATGCATTGTCTGAATAGCTAGTTAGCACAAATTACAGCTGTTTATGTTTGTACTACTGGTACAACAAATTTTGCCTAGACATATAAAATATGCGTACAATAGCTACAGACCCTACACAATGGGATGCCTAAAGTAGGTGCTTCAAAGAAGTCTTTTTTTTTTTTTACATAAAACCCCAGTTGAGACTAATGTTAGAGTCCCACTTTCTTACATGGCTGTGTTCTTTGGATTTTGAAGAAGGGGTACTACTGGATGAGGCAATGGAGGCTGGACTGATTGGGGCATCCTTCTTCAAAAGCCTTGGTTTATCCAAGCCGTTCTCCCTTGGAGAATGTGCTGGGCTTCCTCTGGGAGAAGAAGGGTCCTGAAAACAAGAAGTTGTGTGGTCACTAAATGGTGTCTTAAGCACGTCCATCAAAATGACACCACCTTCATATTATAATCCAACAAAATCTTAGGGTTAAGCATAATTCTAGGCAAAACACCCACCTCATTGGAAACATCCACTACCAGGTTATCATCACTTTTTTCTCCATCACTGTCCTGCAAAAAACAAAAAAAAACCTTTAAAATAACTGTTAAGTGAAAGACAGTTAGCACCTTTATTTACTTCTTGAAGAAAAACTAAATATAATACATCAGAAGTCATGAATATAGATATTAACATGTAACATTCATAGTGTCCTTTTTGGATGCTTATACCATACTTAAAGGAACAGTAACACCAAAAAAAACGAGATTAATCAAAATATAATGTAGTGTTGTGTTGCAGTGGTAAAACTGGTTTTACCACCAAACTCTACTATACTTTGTATAAACATGCTGCTGTGTGGCCACGGGGCAGCCATTCAAAGCTGAAAAAGGAGAAAGGGCGAAGTATACACAGCAGATAACAGACAAGCTCTGTAGTATACAATGAGATTCTTCAGAAGGTATCTGTTATCTTATGAGTATCCTGTGCTTGAATGGCTGCCCCCATGGCCCCCATATTAACATGTAACATTCATAGTGTCCTTTTTGGATGCTTATACCATACTTAAAGGAACAGTAACACCAAAAAAACAAGATTAATCAAAATATAATGTAGTGTTGTGCTGCAGTGGTAAAACTGGTTTTACCACCAAACTCTACTATACTTTGTATAAACATGCTGCTGTGTGGCCATGGGGCAGCCATTCAAAGCTGAAAAAGGAGAAAGGGCGAAGTATACACATCAGATAACAGTCAAGCTCTGTAGTATACAATGAGATTCTTCAGAAGGTATCTGTTATCTTATGAGTATCCTGTGCTTGAATGGCTGCCCCCATGGCTATACCTCAGCTTGTTTATATAAACTATTGTAGTGTTTCTGAAGCTAACACTTTTGTTTTACCAGGGCTGGGCAACAGTACATTATATTGTCAATACTTTTTCATGTTTTGTGTTACTGTTCTTTTAAGTTGGTTCTCTTAGGTTGGGCATTTGGGTCCGCCTGGGTGTCTCCAAATTGTCATGATTGGTCCATTTCATCATCAGGTAAATCGGGTCATTTAAAGGTTAATAGCCCACTGAAATGCTTCTCACCAATTACAGAAATGGCCAGTGGAAAGGCCAACACAGTGTTCCTAGAGGCTGGCAGTGGCTGGTTGTAATACACGTACAACTTACCTGTCACCAGAAGTCATTCACAGACCTTCACACTTGAGCGATTATGTTGAAAAGCATTATAGCATGTAATCTAATGGTACATGGTAAAACGGCCACTGTCCCTTTGGTGATAAACCGTAGCAGTCATAATGCCCCACTCCACCTGTCAATGCCTCCGACAGAAATAGATGGGAAATATACTGCCTCAGCAAGACGTGGTAGTTGCTCATTGTTGGAAAATCACTGGGTGAAATTTCCTTGGCCTTTTTTTATTTTTTTTACACATCTGATGCCGCATGCATTCACTTTACTGTACTCCTGTACCTACACTATTTCAACTTTATTAGAATACAATAATTTTTTTTCTAAGTCAAACAGGACATGATCATTAAATCTGATACTATTTAAATAGGATTTGGACAATTATTCTTTGTGCCGGAATTTTTAAATAGGAAATAATGGTTACTCTTTAAAGGAGCTTTATGTTTTGGCATGGTTCATAAAACAAAACAAAACAGTAGTCATTGGTAATATCGATCAGTGGCGTAATTAGAGGAAGCACAACCTGCAGGGGGTCTGTTTACTCTATATAGTCTTAGAAATACTCCCCCTCACCAATTGTTTTCTTTTATTACCTGGTGCAAGCAGGCTGGGAGCGGGGAATGCAAGGAACGTCTGTGAACCAGGTCCCTCTGAAGATTTTTTTTGTGGTGCCACCAATATCAATAATATCAATAAATTATCCATAATAATTAGGATGCACTAATTACTATTTTAGAATAATACTAATAATCAGCCCTCTTAATATTTACGGAGGAATTGCTACAGCTTGCGTGCACCACTGATCAGGTTTTAAGTCAAACTAAGATATACTTATTAATGTACCTCAAGCATCTAATAGCCTGGCAACTTTTTTTACAGCATACATATATAAAATTTAGCATAATTATGCCACCGTACAAATCTGTGGCAGCTTACCAAAGCTATGGCTTACATGCAGGGTTCACAGAGTGCAGTGGATAGCCCTCTTCCCACTGCTGTCATTGGGAAGCAACCCATGACAATTCCCAACTTTATAATGCAGCTGGTTTTCTTAAGAGAAAATTAAAAAGCACTGTGTGTCATAACCTTCAGTGCAGAGAGACATGGGCTGTGCAGTTGTATAATGCATGATTCAGCCATATATCTTGCTAGCCAAATGGCAATGATTTGCTTGCATAGCCAACCAAACTTCAATAGATGCTAAGAGGAATAACTGCTGCCATTCACTTGAGACAGAACTGTCATGCAGTGGATAAATAATCGACTTTGCTTAAGATCAGGGGCAAAAAATAACAACTTAAAGGCTATATAACATACAGAAGCAAAAAAAGAACTGTTAGTGTGATTTTGCGACGTATTGATGACAAAGTAAACAGCCACAGCAGATGAACTATACTAACTACTCCCTAAACAAACTCTTGGCTATGTTCGGTCTTACACAAATACACCCTTGGGAAATATTTAGGCTTCTTTACGCTCCTTTAAACATGTGTGTTTGTCAAAGATAAAATGCACGCTCGGCGATCGGGATTAAGTGAAACCATAAAAAAAATAAAACACAGAATTATGTTAACGGGTGTTTGCAATAACTTTAATAGCCTGTTTCTGTGGCTAAATGAACTTGAGACCTAGGTGTCACATACATCTCTTAAAGTTGCAGCGGGAAAGACACAATTCCTTAAACGTCTGTCCCTCAGGAAGAGACATGCAAGAAACCCCCATCAGTAAATTCACATAAATTAGCTACTCACATAACGAGCTGCAATATCTTTTTCTTCAGTCTTCTGCTTTTTGCTTTCTGAGGAATAATCTGTTGAATTCCGATGTTTTTCTGCAGCTCTGAAACTTGCAGACGGGGATACAGAAGAACTCTGGAATAATAAAATAACCGCATTTCATTGAACACGAATATGCATTCTGAGCGCTGACAATTCAATGGAAATTAACGTGTATTTTGTGACAAGTATACACATAAAAGTTTCCATATATTTAATCAACCTGAAGGAAAAGCAAATTGGTCACTGGGGGCACTGTTACTCTTCAGAGAAATGATAGATGTAAGCAGTGGGCTATGAGGAATATGTGAAATATGCAATATCATAAAATAAATATAACAAAAAAAACATACCTTTAAACACAAACAAAATCTTAAACTGATTCATAGATAAAATAGGTGGTCATGATAAGGGCAGAAGTCTGAATATATAGTACGATCTGAGTAAAATCTCATGATATGAGGCTGTGAGCACATTTATTTTTATTCTGGTATGATCTCTTCCTCAACTGAAATTATAGTCTGCTTCCAGAAACGTTGTAGATATCCCATTTCAGCATATGACTGTCACATATGAGGGGCACAATCCTCCAGGGTACACTGGACACCATAGATATGCTCACGTCTCTGAACGCATTCACATTTGTCCTTTCCGATATAATTTTAAACAGACAATGTTTACATTCTTTTCATTCCACTTCATAGCCTGGAATGTGCTTGTGACATGGAATTCTACAAACAGGCCCCATGCCATTTTAGCATATACAAGTAATACTGAGGAACAATTAAACATCTATAGCACAGACCCAGCTCTGTTCCAGAGGTACATATTGCGTGTGCCACTTTTTAATCATGCCACTGTAAAGGACAAATTTTATTTAGCCAAAAAATATAAAAGTGAGACTATAAAAAGGTAGAATTACTTCATCCGAGTTTCTAGTTATCAGTGTTCGTCAGGATCAGGTTAAAAAATGGTCTTCAAACTTATTCAGTTCAAGCTGCTCTTTGAGGCCCAACATTTTGCATGGGGGCCCCTTAGACCATAAGGTTACAAAGAAAATCATGCTCTAATTGACCTTCAAGATGGGCTTCAGGAGGAATATTTTGACAGAAAACGGCAATCACTTGTCCCTTAATAGTCTTTAGTCTATGATTAGCCAGCTAAGGCACTCCCTAAGGAGTCCAGACCCACAGTTTGGGAAACAATTGGTTAATGGGAAAACCAAAGACATAGAAAACTCATTGGGACTTTCCAAGGGTGAACTATATATATAGCATGGACAATGTTTGACCACTAGATGATGCAGTTACATTTAAGTCTAAGCCAAGACTAGGTACATGATAGCAGAAGCAGTAGGATATAAGAACAAAAAAAAGTGTTATTACCAGTCCAATACATTGGTGCTCCCTATTCCTAGTGTTTTGTTTACAGGTAATACAGCTTTGGATTTTCTTTTGGCATTTGATTGCCAGTTATTGTGTTGTGTGGTGAAATAGAACTACACCTTTTGATTTGCAGCACACCACTTACTTCTTAATGCTGGGTGCGTCCATATCCCAGGCTGCTTCCAAGTCCAACACAGTAACAGGTTCCAAGTAGGGAAGAAGCACACCATCTCAGCCAGGCAATGCCTTTAACACATTTATTTGCAGAAGTATTCAAAGCACAAACTTTCGGGAAGCAAACATGCGGAAGGGGTTGGTCCCCGAAAGCTTGTGCTTCGAATACTTCTGCAAATAAATGTGTTAAAGGCATTGCCTGGCTGTGCTGGTGCGCTTCTTCCCTCCTTGGAACCTGTAAAATACAACAAACCACAATAAATGCCTTATAGTTACATTTCACAAGCTAGCAGACTAAAAACCAGCAATAATGCAGTTACCGATGATAAAATGTTTACAAAGGGCTGTTTACCGTTTCAGGCTGGAATGGTCACAGTTTAATCATCTAGTCCAGGTCAATATAGAACAGTTAAAGAAAAAGCAATGCAAAACCAGCAAAGAAAAGATTTCACTTAGTCACCCTTATCGCACATTATATTTCCATACTGTCAATTTATCAGCATATTTATTATCTGCTAAGCATGAGCCAAAAGTTGGCTAGATGTTTGCTGTGTGACCAATGATAAAATCAACAAATGTATATCTTCATGGGAACTGCTCCCTGTCATGCATTGATTTGGTCAAATGCTCAAATAATGAATCTATGTCATTACTCACCAATATATCCATCCATGTCAGGACAAAAAAATAAAAAATAAAAGACAACCGATCGGGTTCTTCACCCAGAAGAGGAAAACAATGCTCATTTCAAATCAGATGAAGTGCTATAGTAGGCACATTCACCAGCTAAAGAATTTTTAAAAAATGTAGAACAACCTGGGGATCTTTTGCAGACAGGAAATAAAATATTACAAGAACTTGAGTTCACAAGATCAGAATATATTGTATTGTGCTTACAGAAAACACAAAAGCTGCACAGTACCAATTCAGACAACATAATCATATCTCAAGACTAATTGATATGCACTACACATTGAATAAACAAATGTAATTTCTCTGGAGAACAGCACAGAACCATACATTCAGGTAATGGCGATGTAAATAAAACGAACTGAGCAGAACTGGAATTGAGCACAACAAAACCTCATCACAGTCCCAGCGTGCAAAGTCCATAAACAAGACATGTTATGCTTTTTAAGTTAATACAGCAGTAAATGATAATGTAAATATAGCAAAGGAGAAAACAAAGGCAAGGGATCCATTATCCAGAAAGCTTCGACGTATGGGAAGACCATCCATAGACTTAACTTTAAAAAAATTCACATTTTTTTAAAGTTTTTTTTTTAATTCACATTTTACATGGCTTCCTTTTTTTCTCTTTAAAATGTTCTCTCATTTACAGTGGTGTGAAAAACTATTTGCCCCCTTCCTGATTTCTTATTCTTATGCATGTTTGTCACACTTAAATGTTTCTGCTCATCAAAAACTGTTAACTATTAGTCAAAGATAACATAATTGAACACAAAATGCAGTTTTTAAATGAAGGTTTACGTTATTAAGGGAGAAAAAAAACTCCAAATCTACATGGGCCTGTGTGAAAAAGTGATTGCCCCCCTTGTTAAAAAATAACTTAACTGTGGTTTATCACACCTGAGTTCAATTTCAAATGTTATAAAGCCATTTCTAAAGATTTGGGACTCCAGCGAACCACAGTGAGAGCCATTATCCACAAATGGCAAAAACATGGAACAGTGGTGAACCTTCCCAGGAGTGGCCGGCCGACCAAAATTACCCCAAGAGCGCAGAGACAACTCATCCGAGAGGCCACAAAAGACCCCAGGACAACATCTAAAGAACTGCATGCCTCACTTGCCTCAATTAAGGTCAGTGTTCACGACTCCACCATAAGAAAGAGACTGGGCAAAAACGGCCTGCATGGCAGATTTCCAAGGCGCAAACCACTTTTAAGCAAAAAGAACATTAAGGCTCGTCTCAATTTTGCTAAAAAACATCTCAATGATTGCCAAGACTTTTGGGAAAATACCGTGTGGACCAACGAGACAAAAGTTGAAGTTTTTGGAAGGTGCGTGTCCCGTTACATCTGGCGTAAAAGTAACACAGCATTTCAGAAAAAGAACATCATACCAACAGTAAAATATGGTGGTGGTGGCAGTGTGATGGTCTGGGGTTGTTTTGCTGCTTCAGGACCTGGAAGACTTGCTGTGATAGATGGAACCATGAATTCTACTGTCTACCAAAAAATCCTGAAGGAGAATGTCCGGCCATCTGTTCGTCAACTCAAGCTGAAGAGATCTTGGGTGCTGCAGCAGGACAATGACCCAAAACACACCAGCAAATCCACCTCTGAATGGCTGAAGAAAAACAAAATGAAGACTTTGGAGTGGCCTAGTCAAAGTCCTGACCTGAATCCTATTGAGATGTTGTGGCATGACCTTAAAAAGGCGGTTCATGCTAGAAAACCCTCAAATAAAGCTGAATTACAACAATTCTGCAAAGATGAGTTGGCCAAAATTCCTCCAGAGCGCTGTAAAAGACTCATTGCAAGTTATCGCAAACGCTTGATTGCAGTTATTGCTGCTAAGGGTGGCCCAACCAGTTATTAGGTTCAGGGGGCAATTACTTTTTCACACAGGTTTGGATTTCTTTTCTCCCTAAATAATAAAAACCCTCATTTAAAAACTGCATTTTGTGTTTACTTGTGTTATCTTTGACTAATAGTTAAATGTGTTTGATGATCAGAAACATTTTGTGTGACAAACATGCAAAAGAATAAGAAATCAGGAAGGGGGCAAATAGTTTTTCACACCACTGTAAATAAATCTTCATTGGAGGCAAACCAATCCTACTGATTTCTTAAATACTTTTTTTATTATTTAATATTCTTTAAAATTGAATTGTTTTGGTTGGGTGTGTGTATTTCCAGCAACAGCAAAAATGGGATCTCTAAAAAAAAAAAATTCAATATTCCAAAGATGGCAAGCATGCAAACAATAATAAAGGTTTGTTGAAATAGGACCCAATGAAAAATATAGGTTTCTGGATACAAGTTTCCAAAAGATCCCAATGTAAAATGTAAACTGGCAAAAAATGCATTTCAGGGTAGTTTCAACAAATAACATAATTCATTAACCAAACTACATTGGGCATATTAAATCCCAACAGGGCAAATGTATATGTTTTAGAGCAGTCTAGATATAAGAAATACATGAGCAAAATTTGCTTAGGCCATCGCCTTTTGCTGAAGCATGCTGGGAATGGTAGTTCACAAACACTGAAAGCCTATCTGTTTCACCCCTCCGCTTCAGATTACACTGCACGTTTTTTTTTTTTTTTTTAAAGGGTTAAAAACAATTCCATAATTGCTGGTCTCTCTCCTCAGAGGCTTGTTACAGCTCATAAGGTACATAAGAGCTAACAACACTCCAGCGCTGGCAACCTCTCACACTCTTTAAATCCTTCATCCATTTCAATAAAGGATGTGGGTGGCAACATAGGAGTGAAGGGTTGTAATTCAGGAACATCCACTTAGTCAACAGAAGTGTTTACAGGGAGGATGGGTACATTGTAATAAGAGCGTCTATGCAAGCCATGATTCAGCCCAGTGCAGCCTACCGTCTGAGCACGCATTTTCATAGTAGCAATTAAAATGTAAGGGGAGGAATCATTGAAGCGTCTCAAATATCTTATGCAATTTACTCTGGGAGTAGACCGAGCTTGTCAATATGGCATCGTTTTATATTCTCA
Source organism: Xenopus laevis (assembly GCF_017654675.1). Classification (NCBI taxonomy): domain Eukaryota; kingdom Metazoa; phylum Chordata; class Amphibia; order Anura; family Pipidae; genus Xenopus; species Xenopus laevis. The sequence continues at coordinate 123,053,420 of NC_054372.1, read as the reverse complement.
GTCATTAGCGGTGTCAAAAGGACACTCAAAAAACATGAACAAAGCCGAGCCTATCACATTACAACGAGCAACACTGCCATGTTATCCAGACACGTCAGGACACACACTGTTCCCCTGTGGCTGCACACTACTCCTAGGAGTCCTCACTTGAGAGCTTTGTGGTGTCTCCACTGTTTTAGTGAGAAATGAGAGCACACAGAATTGCTTCATTAGCCAAGCTCAGTAAGAAACTGGTTATGCTAAATACTGTATAAGAACTGGCTACGTACCATTCACATCTACCTAATTAGAACTAAAACCTATATAAAAAATATAGATCATATAAATATAAATCTATAAAAATATATGAATTCAGCAATAAAATCTATACTTTTATTTGCATGATTAGGCCCTTATCAGTGTACAACATGGAAGCAGGTCCCATCATGAACAAAGACAGCTAGCGGAGCAAAGAATTCATCGAAGGACAATGATTTGGTCAAGGTTAAGTCAATCTGATCATGCTCTGACGCCATTCACAAAAGGTACTTCAGAAAGCAGAAAAGTAATCTACCTCTAGAGATAGGGTTGCCACCCATCCAATCACTGATCACCACATCATCAGTCTTGCCCCCAACGTCACCTCCGCCCCCCCCCCCTTCCTGCCCAGTTTCCGGCCCCAGAAAAGGTGACAACCCTATCTGGAGAACAGTGTGCAAGTACTAGTCCCAGTCGGTTCCATGGGTGGGTTATATGTGCTACTGACTGGCCAAGTAAATTATGTACCAATGCATTTCTTAGTGCCGAGTTCACTCGTCCATTGGCAGTGACACCATCCCTACTATGACAATATATCCTGCTAATTGTGTGCAAATTACAAAAAGTATTGGCACGTGTGTCCAAATGAGCTTCCCAGTTAATTCTGCCGATGCACCATGACCTGGTTGACAGGCAAATGAAATGTTCAATACTGTCGATCCCCACATTGAACCACACTATATGGATATCAGTGTTGACTGATGGCCCAGCATAAAACAGAAAGCTCATGGTACAAAATCTATTTGTGTATGGTCTGCTTCAGTATACGACTACAACTTTACTCTGGCCTACATAGCTAATTTAGATAACCCAAACCCACATGTTCTGTGCCCCAGAAAGCTATTTTACATATTTTAGGACACCTCCCAGAAGCTGACCTGCGTCATATTACCCATATTCTGGTAAGAGATCTATTATTCAGAAAGCTTGGGGCATGGGATTGAATGGATAAAAGATCTCTCCGTAATTTCTATCACAAAGCCTTAAGCGCATAAGAGATATTAAACATTAAGTGAACCCAATAAAATAGTTTTACCACAAATATGAATTCATACAGCTTAGTTACAATCAAATAAAAGGTAAAGTTTTTTTTTTTTTTTTTTTTTTTTACAGAGAAATAGCAATTAATTTTGAAAAAATGGTATTTAATATTTATTAAAAAGAAGTATATGGGAGATGGCCATCCCATAATTCAGAGCTTTTTGGATATCTTGTTTTCTGATCCCATACCTTCAAAAAGCCAGGACTAGTTAACATGCTTTCATGAATTTAATTCTCATATAAATATTATTATTTTAATTATATATGGTACAAGATGCTTAACTAAACTTACAAAATGAAACTGAAAGATACAACTAAAGTATCAATACATATTTAGCTCTAAAAATTCGTAATTGTGTAGACAACTTTACAGCTAATAAAGCTACTTTATATTCTATTATTTTATATAGTATTAAAAATAGGCAGCTCCCAGTTTCATTGCAAGTGGTTAAGTCAAAGCACTTACCTACCTGTACTAAATTGCTAAAATATGGAAATTTTGCACATATAACATGATTCAAAAACACTTCCTACATGGCAAAGGCCAAGTCATTTTTACTATATTTTTTTTTTTACGATATTTATACGTGTATCACAGATGCATTGATAGGATTACATATAACTAGCCCAGTATAATCTATTCCCACAGAAGCTTCACGTACCAAGAATAATTTCCCTTGTTTCATATACGCACATAAGTATTATGCACATGGGGCTTTCATTACACACAGTGACAAAAGAAAAAACATGAATTGTTGTAATTATAAGATTGTAGGTACTTTCTCAACTTACAAAAGAAAAAAAAGAATCTTAATGTCTTTTGTTTCTAAAAGGCTAAGCCAGTTTGAGTTGGAATGTACAGTGCAAAAACAGTTTCCCTTAATGCAAATCAAATTATGTTCCAGTAAATGACTTCTAATTCTACTGGCTATTCTATTTCAGGGTATACAATTTCATTTAATCCTTAGTCACTCATTACTTTGACAACTGCCTTTACTATTTTTTTTCCCTAGGAACGCCTGCGTTTATTCTGGTAAAGTTAATTAGCAAACATTTCCCTTAATGAAATGCACAAGTCGATATTCTAAATGATGAATATGAACTTAGACGGCTCAAAAGGATATTTTTAGACAGAAAAAAAGGTGTTTTAAAGCATTCATAGATTTCATAGATACAGAGTTAAAAAAGATGCAGAGTGATAGCTCTGCACCCAGATCCAGGAATGGGTGAAAAATCTGCAAATCCCTAAAACTGTCTGCCTCTGGGAGGCTCCAATAATTATGAGTCTTGGCAACATATGGCTGAATAAGATCCCCTGCTTCTGCCTGTCACTGGCAGCTGCACTTAGCGCCTAATCCTCTGACTGATAAAGGCAAAATGCATGACTGGAACTGCTGGTCCCTGAAGTAGTTGCCCAAGAAGATGGATAAATTGCAGGTTTCGTGAGACAATTCCAAAATTAAAGAACTGTAGCAGAGCTGCAAGGGAAGCACTATCCTACATTTTATCTTGGACTTGGAGTCATCTGACATATGCCTGCGTTAATACCAGAAAGCGGCTATTGCACAGAATAACATGTTTATAGGAAAACTACACTGCTTATAAGCAAGACTGTGGGGTCTATTTACATTCCAATGTCTGTTTTTTTTTTCCCATTAATCTCTTAAAATTCATTTTTTTTCTATTTCCTGTGATACCATGTGATATATTGTATTGTCTGTCCATGTGGTTTATATTACATGGGGAAATGTGTAACTCCTTTTCATATCCGGATGAATAACCACAAGTCTTCAATATGCCAGGCGTTATCAACGGGTAAATCTGAAATCCCACTGGCTAGACATTTTTTGATCCATAAACACTCATTGTCATCTTTGAGAGCGGTTTTAATTGATTATATCCCACCCCTATTGAAAGGGGGGACAGAGATAAACTTTTACTACAAAGAGAAGCTAAATGGATTCGGACTCAGGACACAATAGCCCCTAGAGGGTTAAATGAGATGTATTCTCTATCTGCTTCTTATGTGTTTGGTTGCTGTTGGATTGCCATGTAAATACTCCCTGTTGAAATTAATCAGACCATTATGAATTTAGACTATGATAAGGTGCGAGACTGTAGCAATATAGCAACATGGAAGATATACTAATGGTTATAACTAATTGGATAAAAGTGGACACTGATGCAATATATAGATGGAGCTCAAGGGTTTCTATCTATATCTATACTCCTTTTAGGACTCCATATGGACTCTTTAGTAACAGGTATTCCTGAATTGATTTATAAATTGATGTATATATTGATCTATATGTGGATTATTCCTAGAATATTTTGCTTTTAACTTAATGGTTTTGTTCTGTGTTTAATCACTTTTTAGTATCACTAATAAGGTGATCGATCCCAATTAGCTATTCCATAATTCACACACTATAGGGATAATATTTGGTATAGCTGTGTTGTCTGAAGGAATATATGGATTTATGAGGGATCATAGTCACTAGGGGGCCGATTCACTAACTTCGAGTGAAGGATTCTAAGTAAAAAAACTTCGAATTTCGAAGTTTTTTTTGGGCTACTTCGACCATCGAATGGGCTACTTTGACCTTCGACTACGACTTCGAATCGAAGGATTCGAAGTAAAAATCGTTCGACTATTCGATAGTCGAAGTACTGTCTCTTTAAAAAAAACTTCGACCCCCTAGTTCGGCATCTAAAAGCTACCGAAGTCAATGGTCCCCATAGGCTTGGCTAACTTTTTTTGATCGAAGGATATTCCTTCGATCGTTGGATTAAAATCCTTCGAATCGATCGATTAGAAGGATTTTATCGTTCGATCGAAGGAATAATCCTTCAATCGTTCGATCGTACTATCTGCCCTAAATCCTTCGACTTCGATATTCGAAGTCGAAGGATTTTAGTTCCTAGTCGAATATCGAGGGTTAATTAACCCTCGATATTCGACCCTTAGTGAATCAGCCACTAAGTGTCTGTTTTTTATGCCTTATTAGATATACAGTTATTTATGGTTCAAGAGAAATGAATCCCTGCAGGGGCGCTCCACCAATGAGGCGAGTTGAGACACTCGCCTCAGGCGGCAGCGCCCCCCTGGTTACCAGGGGCGGCAAAAATGCCGCTCCTGGTAACTAAGAGCCGAATTTCCGGTTTTCAACCCGGAAATTCGGCTCTTCTAGTGCAGAGAGCGCAAACGCGCTCTCTGCACTAGCGTCGTGCAGCGCCCCGACCCCCTCCTGCGCAGAAAATGTGAGCGCCGTGAGGAGGGGTCGGGGCGGCAACGGAAGGCCGCCTCAGGCGGCATAAAGGCGCGGATCGGCGCTGAATCCCTGGCAAGTGGGTATGTGCGATTAGAGATTCAAATGTTTTTTTAATACAGATTGAAACATGAATAATGATACATTGTTTAAGTGTTCAAAGGTGGGAGCTATTGCTGGTTGCCCTGTTTAGATACAAATTTGTTACATAATGTATCCACTCTAGATTGAGGATTGATAATAAATTTGTTACTTACTGGGCCGAAAAAGGGTCAAGTGAATTCGTTGTGGATTAGTGTGGGTAACTGTATGTTTAACATGTTTTTAAATTATGTGTCACATTTATTTTTTTTAAAAAATGTTTAAACTTTTAATAGATATGTTAATACTATAATGGGTTAACACAAGCACTAAGCACAATAATTGTTGGTGTGTGAAATAAATTGGTGTTTCACTTCCTGTGCACTATCCTGATCCCCTGTGGATCGAAATGCGTCGATACATTTATGGACAAAAACATTTATTTTTTACTATCATGTCTAAATTTGCTGACTTGCCGTGAGTGCTCTCTAAAAGGGAATAATCAAAACCATTGCCAAAAGGTCCCTTGAAATGCTCGAGAGCAGCAGGAAAAGGTGCATATGCATTTGTAATACTGGAAGAATAAAAATACTGGTAACTATTTCTTCCCCCAACTTGAGAATGTAACAAAATGTCATCTTTCAAAATAATTAATTTTTTTGCAGACAGTAGTATCTATAAGCAGATGGGCGAATTTAACCCGTTTTGCTTCACCAAAATGCATTTAAGTCTACGCGTGACAAGATGTGTTTTTTTTTTATTTTTTTTATGCACAACATTTTTTTTTCTTGACTTGAAGTCTATGGGCGTCATTTCCACAATGAAACAAGGCAAAAAAAATTGCTCATCCCTATGACCAAGCACAGAATGATCAGAGTTAAAATAACATAAATATGTGATTCTCACTAGGAAAACAAGCATTCAGGAACTATTGATTAGTAGAGAACGTCAACATTATTACCAACTACACTGAATGAGACATTTTTATGTCTCAATTATCCTGGCAAATGGCAGCATGTGAAACTATTAATTGTACTTCTGACATTTCCCACAGACTGCCCGGGCACCGACGATTTATCATCTGTTTACTGTATCAGAGACTAAAGAGAAAGATAAGCAAAGTAGGGTGCAGACAAGATATTCAGTGTTCTTTTCAGCAGTTGGAAAATGTAAGCAGGGCAGTATCACTAGGCCATTTTTGGCACAGCTTTATTTCTCTGCTTGTTCCCATTTGTACCTAAAGCTTTTGTCAACAGCTCAACAAGAATCAAAAGCAAACAACCCACTACAAACAGACCAGTGCAGAGTGTGAAAGGCTCACTCAGATTCCAGCTGCTCGATGTCTGTTCAAACTCCTCACTGACAAGGTTAAGAGGGTGAGGAGGATAAGCAAAAGGCTACGCAACACGTTCACAAAGTAGACACACGGCTCCTGTGAATCAGTCTGAAGGGGCCATGACTCTTCTAGCCTTTGAAGATGACAGGATTTCACAAAATAAGATTGGCATTTTCCCCATGTAAAACTCTTCTCCTTAAGTTAAAGTTCTTAAAGGTGCAGTTCACCATTAATAAACTTCTTTAAATAATATTCCACAAATTTTTTATATCTTTATATGTCATAATGCAGTTTACAAACAGCAAGAGTGATGGGTATAAAGATAGCTACACTTGCAATTCCCCGAATGCATTCAGTGGTTCTCCTGCATCTTGCTTATTATTAAATATTTACACTTGGGAACAAAAATATTAAAAGCATCTCAGGGCATGAAAGAAAAAGTGTTTCGGGCAAAATTAAAAGGATTATTTTAAGTACATATATTACTTCCAGATTTTGCATTCCAATTTTTTTTCACGATATTTGTAATCTTTGAAATGCCATCAACTAAATTTAGCAGCTAGCGATGAACGGATCACAAAATTTAGAATTCGCACCCACCAAATCCATTCGTTCTTTTTGTTCGGCTCAAACTCGTTGGTGATGTCATGGAGGGGAGGAGCCTGGCACTGACGTCAGTAACAGCAAAGATAAGCCAGAAAATTACAGCAATCAGGAAATACAAGGGCTACAAATGGCAGGTCTAGCAATACCACAACTGGACTGGCCAGCTGCTCAAACCCACAACAGCAACACCCATTTATGACCCAAACCCGCCAAACCCATGGGTATCAGAGCTCTCTGTGGCAGACTTTTTTAGGATAAGGGAGCAAGCTCAGTAGGAGTGGAAACCTCTTCTATTGAGAAACATATTAAAGAATTCTATGGGTAACATCAGCCTTCTCTGCAAAAAAAGTTTATATGTATGCCTCATGCATGTGTGGATTCCCTTCCGTTACACCATTTCCTCATACACTCCAAAAACATGCAAGGTCATACGCGAGTGTGTTTCTCTCCCTCCGTACATATTATAAATATGATACAAATTACAAAAAACAACATTGAGGTGGTGACAGCCTGAACAATTTCCCTTTAGGTAAGGTACCACACAAGTACATTCCTCAGTACAACCTTTTTAGTTATTCCCACATTTAAAGTGCCAAGGCTTCGTTCTGCCCATTGGCAAACATGATTTCCAAATGTAATCAGAAGTATTTCTGCTTGTGAAGATTGCCAGGGCTACATTTCAAATAGTCTATACTTCTAGAAGCATCCAGTGGGACGAAATAAAAGCTAGGTAATGACCATAAAATTGCGGTTCACGCCTATGCAATTGCTTCTATTTTCCCTTCAGCTTATTCATTCTGAGGCACACCAATAAACCCAATAATTCCTAGATTTACCAGATCATTTTTTATTCATGTCCCTGTATAGCAGAAGCGAGCTAGTAACATCCCACCGAGAGTACTGTCAGGCCAAATCCCTCAACCACTGAAAGCACTGCCTGGATAAATCTCACTTCACTTTCCATTCTGCCAACCACTTAGGGCAGGGCCCGGGGGAGCTCTTCAGCTTATCCCTACGTACACAATCTCATAGGCACAAGCCAGACTAACCCAATCAGTGCCAAGAAATAAAATTGTTTGAGAAAGGGAGAAAAAGAAAATCACAGATGTTCTTGCATTTCGCATAACCTGTGCCCTAAGTCTGTTGCTAGGGTAACACAAGACCACCAGTGTGCACATTATTAGCTTTATGGAGTTATTCTCAGGGGCCATATGCAGAGAAAAGTGGAATTACAATATAATGGGATTTTATGGTCACTGTTCAGTGCATATAAAAATACTTAACTAATAGAGTGTTAATGCACAATTATGCCTCTATTATATTAAAATGAACATTACATGGGGAATGAATCTTCTAAATACATAAATACCGAATAAGCTATGGAATGTATCAACTCACTATAAATACTTGTAATTGTTATAGCAGGGAGGCTCCTCTTGTGTCAAAAGCTCATAGCTAATAATGCCTTATTGTCAGGTGCTGTCAGGGGCACCATAAGACAAACCACATAAATGCTAGTAGAGGATACCAACAGGGAATACAAGACAAGGGGCTATGAAACGACATGACAAATATTGCTTTTTATGTTTATAGACTTTTATAAGGAAGTAAGCAGTTGGTGAAGTGAAGGATTCCGATAGAGGACATGGCAGCTGGTTTTGATATGCACCACATTTGGTCAAACCTTTATAGAATGCTTAACAAAATTACAGAGGTGAGGTCTCTTAAATGGAAGCTTTATACCCAGAAAACTGAATTACAGGAAAGTCATCTCTTATACAGTCTATTTTAACCAAATCACTACATTAAAAAATGATTTATTTTTTCTCTGTAATAAACCAGTAATCATTTAATTTATCAGAATTAAGGTGTGGTGATCAAAGTTACAGAAACTCCCTTATCTGAAAACCACAAGGTTCCTAGCATTCTGGATATTAGATTACATACCAGTACCACTGTCAGAGCTAACTACTTGTTGGCCCACAGGCTACATGTGACTCACGAAGAGATCACGACCTTCAGACTACTTTTAAATATAAGACTAGGTGTCCCAAATGTACTGTATACCGTACTTAAAGTAACATCATTACATCTGGCTGCCAAATGTGAAACATGAAGGTTCTTACGTACTTAAGGAAAACGATTAATATTAAAGCAACAGAGTTTACATCAGGGATCCCCAAACTTTTTTTTATACCTATGAGCTACATTTAATTGTAAAAAAATAAATAAAAAAAACATGGGGCGCAACACAAGCATGCTTTTTTTTTTTTTTCTTTTTGCAGCCCCATGTGGCCTGGAAGCCTACAGGATGTTCTGTTTGGCAGTACACCTGGTTTTTATGCAACCAAAACTAGCCTCCAAACTAGGAATTCAAAAATAAGCACCTGCTTTGAGACCACAGAGAGCAACATGCTGCTCATGAGCTCCTAGTTGGGGATCATTTACATTATATTAAGTGACATATTAAAGTATCTTACCAAACTGGAATATAGATATCAGTAAATATTGGCCTTTTCCCTTGAGCACCCATTTTATGACATTCTCTGTGTTGCCCCAGAGATCACCTGACCAGAAATACTGCAGCTCTAACTGTAACAGGAAGAAGTGTGGAAGCAAAAGACAGAACTTTGTCCATTAATTGGCTCATGTGACCTATCATGCATGGCTTGTTTGCGTGCACCGTAAATTGTAGGATCCTAGCAAGCGGTCCTATTTTCTTAAAATGGCAATTTTCTATTTGAGATTAACCAATTAACCAAGATTAACTAAAAAAGTACATTATTATGAAAATGGTTTATTTACATGAAGCAGGGTTTCACATATGTCCTGATTTATGCAATACATATTTTTAGAGACCAAGATTGTTTGGAGGAGGTTTTCCTATAATTACTTTTACTCATGACTGACTTTCTTTTCATAAGGGGGAGGGGATGTATTACAGAGCTTTAATTTTTTGGGGTAAAAGTAACCTCTGGTTAAAAAACATTATTTGGCACATTTCAGCAAGTATTAATGGGAAAGAAGAGAGACCATTCAGAGGCTAGCAAAAGGAACCAGGGTCGGACTGGGCCAGCGGGACACAGAGAGAAAACCCGGTGGGCCTTGCCTACACAGATCTGTGATTTTCACACTGCTTCCTGCCGCGACCGCCTTACAACGCAGTGCGCGCCTGAACACGTGCTTGGTGGAGCAGCAGGGGTGCAAGTGCGGCTGCCGCAGCAGAGATGGCCAGGAGTGTGGAGGGGGGTCCTGGACAGCAGCCCCCAGTCTGACCCTGAAAGGAACCCACAGAAGAATCAGGTTTCCTAAGGAGAGATATAGTCTAACGAGAAGTGAATCTGCAGCTCACTCAGACAACAGATTCTTTTGTGGCAGGGGTTTTCTGATGGAGAAGATACTAGGGCCTCTTAATAGGATTTCCATATTATTTCTAACACCTGCCTACAAGTTATTTGTTTACACCGAAGAAGGCAAAATACTCAAATAAGACATCTGCCTCTAGTTCATCCATATCTTAGCAAGGCATCGGAAAAGTAGCTGTTACCATGGTGACTTCATTCTCTCTCAGTTGCCTGCCACATATTAACATTTTCAATTTTATTTTGCCACACCGCAGGCCCAACGTCTTAAGAAAAAAAATGCAAAGTTCTTCTGTCGCTGTACAAATAAAAGCTGATGGTCTTTCCAAGTCAATTGCGAGATGCCTAATGTGAATTCTTTAGTAATGACTGCAGGTTACACTTGAGCAGGTTAGTCTTTAAGCACTTGGTTTTATTCAAACACACAGCCTTGCCTCTATCTTTTACCAAGTAATTCAATTAAGAAATTCATCTCCCAATTATAAGCCAGAATAACGGTATTTGAACATTAGATGACTAGGCAATTCATCCAACACTAAAATATATAGCAATATTACATACTGCTTTTGAACGTGTTAGATGTATTTCCAGCAAAAGCATCCTTTATATGAAACCCAATGATGCAAATTTGCAAGCGCATTAAGTACTGTAATAGTGGTGGGAAACCGAGGAGACAGACCTTTCAAATATACGTTTAGCATGATCACTTAGTTCTTAGTTAGGGTTTCGTGCAAAGCTTTGTGGATATTAGCAGAACATCTACGGATCTCACTTGTACCTTGTACCACAGTGATCTAACTGCGGAAACAAATTATCCTGCATTTTCATTTGAAAATTAGTACTGTATGATACTTCTTGCTCAAAGTAATAGTGGTCGAGTGGCCATATGTGGCTTACAATGGCTGACCTGAGTTGGCAGCTATTAGGCCTATGTATGATGATAAAACCATGGTCTGCCCAAGTGGCCCTAGGCTACACTTTCCACAGGCCCCTCTTCTCCCATTCTCCCTCCCATTTCCAAAAGTTTATACATTTACAACAATCAGGGTTGTGGGTGCACATGGAGGCACAACAAGCCCATGAGCTAGCTTTTTCCCCCAATTATTGTTTGTATTTTTATTCCAATTTATTTTTTATCTGTGCTGCTTGGAGTGGGTCCAGTCAGGATGGGTGCATGGTCGGTACCTACTAGGAGAAGATTAGGCATCCAGACAAGGCAAAGCACATGCATGGTGTGCAACCAAGCTCTGCCCGATAACTGCTTGACCATATATTGATCATACAGTTTTAAAAACTCTTATTGGTGCAGAATTTGTCAACAAGTCTTCAAATCCTTGTCAACAAGTCTCAATATCTTGGCCTGTATATAGGCAAGATGCCCGACTCAGTTCTCCACCACCACTTTGTAGATCAACATCCCCAATCTCTGAAAATGTTGAAGGCATTTTAATTATTGAGGTTTTTGTTTTTTAAACAGCCTAAACACAACACTGGTATGATCAGTTGTCCAGGGACTGTAGGTAGATTATTTCAAGTGCACAAAAACAGCTGTGCGCCATGCTCTCAATCAGTTATACACCTGCCTCCAAGCCTGGAATTCAAAAATAAGCACCTGCTTTGAGGCCACTGAGAGTAGCATCCAAGAGGTTGGTGAGCGACATGGTACTCGTAAGCCAGTGGTTGGGGACCACTCACGTAAAGCTGAAAGCAGTTGCAGTTGACAGCTTCTTTCATGCATAACCCATGACAATGCACTCAGTTATTGAAGATACAAGGTGGAATTACAATAGCTTTTTAGCAGGACTGGGCAGCTGATTATTTTTGAAAGCTAGCATAAATCATTTTTCCTGTGTGGATAATCATGGAAGTCAGAGTAAAGGTCAATAAGGGTGAATTGGGGTTAGGGTTATTTGCGATTTTAGAAATACCAGGAACCACTGCAGGGTGACTAAAAATGTAATTCAACCTTGTCACTGGGTAAAGGAGAATTTGATTACACTACTAAGGGGTGGAACATGAACCCTTTTGCAGGGCAAGGTTCCATTATTTGCATATGAACAGAAACATGGTTACATGTAATGTTATAATATGTTTCAACATTTTTCAGACACAGTTTGCTGTTATAGACAAAAGAAATATTTTGAGCAAGCACCCGTTAGCCTTTTCAATTTAACTCCAATAACAAATCCAAAAGAAATCACTGTTACCATGATACATTTACATAACCTTTTGCTTTCATTTATAGAAGTGAGTGATAATTATTTACAAGTGTTTAATAGTACCGCAAGGCGTGCAGTACTTTTCGGCAGAAGTGCTTTTAATTAAAACAACATTGAACATAAATAAGGTAACAAGATATTAAACACAGAATAGTGAGTCACAGCTATGAAACAGCAATGTCTAATAGGAACTTCTCTTAAACATGCAAAAGATACAGAAATAAAAACTGCAGGCCACTACAGAATTCTTAAGAGAGGCATTATCCCTAGAATAAACAATGACTAGCACGGGGCTATAGCAAAAAAAAAAAAAAAACCCTGTTGAGGTCCATATACTGTGAAAATGAGTCCCCCTGACAGATGCAAGTAAGGCCTATAAATTGTGATATTAGAGAGGGTTATTTACTAAAATCCAAAAACTTCTCATTTTATTAAAACCACTTTGACCAAACTCCCAATCTAAATTTTTACTATATTTATCAATAAATTAACTAGAAAAAATCTGGTGCAGGGGAAAGACGTTATAAAATAGTGATGCCCGGAAACCACAAATTATTTTTATTAGTGTACAAAACCAAGCGCAGGTCATGATAGCTTCCAACTGTAAAAGGGACATCTGTCATGGACTTCTACATACCCTCGGCAGGTTTGAGATGGAGTACTTTTTTTATTTGGAATTTTGGCAGCCTCTACGGTTTAATAAATCACAAAAGTTTTTTTTCCCCTCCGAAAACAAATTGCGTTTTCCCTTTAAAACTCCTATGAGAAAAAAAATCGAACTTATATAAATAACCCCCTAGGTGTCCCTGACAGATGGCACTGTGTATCCCATATTTTTACTGCATAAAACCTTGTACCACAACTGATTTGTGAGGTGAGGGTCACAACATATTCCCTTTATAATAAAGAAAGGTAAACCAAAACATTGTGACCTTCACCTCACAATATAGTGTTTGTTGACTCAATACAGTTTTTAGCCAGCAGATTTTCATACTTTGAGATGTATGCTAGTAGTACGGGTATGGGGCCTGTTATCCCGAATGCTTGGAACCTGGGGGTTTCAGGACAATGGATCTTTTCGTAATTTGGATCTTCATACGTTAAGTCTACTAGAAAATCGGATCCCATACCTGTACAGCAAAACGTTGTGTGATTCAGATGCCCATACTTTTAAGAAAAATAGCAAAAGGTTTGCCTAGTTTCCCAAAAACCTAACTTTTTAAAAAATAAACCTAAAGTAATGTATGGACATTAGAATAACATAGTTGTCACCAAGAGGGAACAAAGGATAGCAGACCAATGTTAACTCAGTTTGACTCCTTCACAACAACCAAGTCTGGTTTCCTTTATAATAAACCAGCAATTGCTTTAATTTTAGCATACTTTGAAATCTCTACATTCAAAATTAACCCCGAAAATTCAAAAAACAACACACATACATACACAATCAATATGTGAAAATACAAGATTCATTCAATAATAAGTCAACATATCAGACTGCATCACAAATTTGAAAGAATTAAAAAAAAAAAAAAAATCTCCCACCAAGCTTTACTAATTAAGATTTGTTCTGCTTCAGCTTAACTGTTACTGGACAAGACAGAAACAAACAAGCGTGTCCTATGCAAACTGATTAATATACACATGTTCACCACCTGATGACCATCTGCGCACTGAAAACATTATACCCTCTGTTCCACAAACAGAACAACTGCAACATATATTGTAAAAAAAATTAGGGCTACAGTGCCAAGTGATTTGCATGATCACACAACAATAATTAGAACCTAACTGCTGTATCTCAGTCCAGTTGAGCATTTCTTGATAGAGGTACCAAAGCCTCAGAAGATCACCATCTTATGTCTTCATGACTCCTCACATCAGCTTAGCAAATGCATGATTAACTGGGGCAGCTTCATTTGAAATTCTGTGATAAAGGCCAAAATGTTAATCTGTTCGCTATAAAAGTACACGGAACACAATGCTTAATGGAGAACTAAATCCTAAAAATTAATATGGCTAAAAATAGGATATTTTATATAGTGCACCAGCCTAATGTTTCAGCTTGTCAATAGCACCAATGATCCAGGACTTCAAACTTGTCACAGGGAATCACCATCTTGGAAAGTGTCTGTGACATTCACATGCTCAGTGGGCTCTGAGCAGCTGTTGAGAAGCTAAGCTTAGGAGTCGTCACTAATTATCCAGCAGAAAATGATGTTTGTCTCTAATATAAGCAGATGATACAGGACTGATGCTAGATGCATTGGTTTCTGTGCTGCCATGTAGTAATTATCTGTATTAATTACTAATCAGCCTTATATTGTGACATTTCTATTCTATGTGTACTGTATATTGTGAGTCAGCCCCTAAGCTCAGTGACAGCAGCACAGAGAATGTGCAGTGAATCAGCAGAAAAGAAGATGGGGAGCTACTGGGGCATCTTTGGAGACAGAGATCTTTACTGCCAAAGGGCTGTCGTTGCCTTGGGCTGGTACAGAAGCACAAAACATAATGAACAACATTTCTACCTACTTCTTTAGTTTAACGTTACTTGTCTTTAAAGGAGAATTCAACCCATTTGTAAAAAAAAACCGAGTACCCCCCCCACCCCAGGTAGACATCCCTACCTCTTCCCCCAGGCTAACTGCCCCCCCCAGGGAAATGCCCCAAACTTTATACTTAGCTCTCGGCACAGATTCTGCCAGCAGAGTTCCACGCATCCATCTTCCATGTCCTCTGTAAGCTGACTGGGAGATCGGTATTTCGGTGCATGCGCAGTTGGAGCAGTTTGCGACAACTGCGCATGCACAGAATTACATGGAAATTGCTGATCTCCCAGTCAGCTTACAGAGGACATGGAAGATGGATGCGTGGAACGCCACTGCCAGAATCTTTTACAAATGGGTTGAATTCTCCTTTAAAGTTAAGCAAAATTAAACTAAAATAAGTAGGTAGAAATGTAGACAATTCTAAGTTTTCTAAGTCATTGTAACATTTCTTTTTTAACTTATTTATTAGCTGCATGATGGTAGAATGAAATTAAAACACAATCTTCTAATCGTCTAAAAAAGTTGCTACCCAAGTTGGAAGTCTATACTGTCAGTGTGTATTATGTACAACATGTGCATTACATTAAAATCACATGTTTTATGGTAGAAAGGGTATACAAAGCTAAAGACACTGGCTTAAATGGCCTTCTAAAGCAAATGCATACTCCGTGCAAACCACGGAGTCGGAAGCAACTTTGGGTATCTGGAGTTGGAGTCACCGAAAATGTACTGCCTCCGAATGAAAATAATCAAAACAGATTTAAGAGCCTCTATGAAGGAGGAAACGACAGACGCAATTCTGGTTAATATTTCAATTTTGGATTGTATACGGCTATATGCCAGGTTCAATTAATAAACAAGTTGTTTAGGTTTTCTAATTGATTTTGTTTTAGAAATACCAAAGTCTGTGGTTTATATTTTTGAGCACTGGCAGTGATAAAATGCCTTGTATGTCGTGTACTAAACTTCTTTCAATCAACATGGAAAATACATTAGGAACAGTAATACCAAAACAGGAAAAAAGGCACAGGCTACATAATACATATCAGAAAAGCCCTGTCCAATACAATGGTGTTTTATCCGTTATCTGCTATGTAACCTGTACTTTTTACAGCTTGAATGGCTGTCCCCATAGCTGGACAGCAGCTAAATTTATATAAACTATAGTAGTCTTCGGAAACGAACACACAGCTTTTACCAGTGCAGAGCAACAGTACATTATATTTGAATTACTTTGATACAATTTCTGTTTTTTGTGTTTGTGTTCCTTTAAAAAAAGACAAGTCGGAGATGAAGTCGGAGGTACCATAACGTCGAAGGATTTATGTACCAACTCCACAGCCTTGGTGAAAACCACACTTATATCATTCATGTAGGAGAATGCCAACAATTTTTTTCTTTAAGAACAGTGGACCTGTCACCCAGACATAAAAGGCTGTATAATAATAGTCCTTTTCAAATTAAACATGAAATCCAAATTTTTTTTATTAAAGCATTTATAGCTGTTGTAAACTCATTTAAAAATCTCAGCTGTCAATCAAATATTGCCTGCCCCTCCTCTATACCTTAGCCATAGAGGCGGGCAGGCAATTACTTTCACTTTCTATTCAACACTTACTAGATGTCACTGCTCTTCACACATTCCCCCTTTCTCTTTACCATTTAATTGTTTAACTAGTGCATGGGGATGGACATCAGGTCCCCCATTCTGGTGCACAAACAAGATTTTGAGATGATGCAACGCTTGCCTTAATAACAGGGTCCACAAAACATATCCTGCTTGCTATAATTATAAATTCCTAGACAGAAGGAAACAAGATTCAAATAATTTAAAGTAATTAAAGTTAATTTTGCTTAACTAACTTGATAAAATAGGATTTGTATTTTTTTTATTTTTGGCCGACAGGTCCCCTTTAAGCAAACCGGAATCTGTAATGGATTATGTATATCATAACATTTGAAAACCAGGGAGGGTGAAAACAGCGGCAATGTGTATAGAACTAAATTAAGTCCACATCTAAACTCTGCTTCCTCTACACACCGCAAATAAAAGCATTCGTAACCTTACTACTGATGTATTCACCGGAAATCACAAGCAAAACCAAAAGATAAGCAGATGTTAGATAGTTACAGCAAAAACCACACAGCTAAAAAAGTATTTTATTAGCAGAATTACTAAAAAGCAATCAATGCCAAAGAATTAAGAAAAAAAAAAGAATGCCATGAAAACAGGTGAATTAGCTTTATGAGGCTCTAAAGTGATGCCCCCTTTCCACCACCGAGTAATACAGCTTAAATTACCTGCATCATCGAAGGAGTCTAAATTTACATTTTATAAGCAGCCCTAAAAACTGCCCTATTTAATAATCTGCACTGTGAGAAGGAAAAAATGAACTGCCTCTGACAATTAAGTTTGCC
This sequence comes from Xenopus laevis, assembly GCF_017654675.1. Lineage (NCBI taxonomy): Eukaryota > Metazoa > Chordata > Amphibia > Anura > Pipidae > Xenopus > Xenopus laevis. The sequence goes on along the minus strand of NC_054372.1, from coordinate 123,036,239 downwards.
TACAGTCTTAAATAAATCACAAATTTGCTACGATATGAAAATGTTACACAAGGGCCCGTATAATGCTGCCCATATTCTCATTACATGGTACACTAATTACGACCGGCAGATCTTGAATTTTCTGCACATTAGAGGCTTTTAGAGAAGCTATAAAAATTTTCAGGCACCATTAATTTAAATTTGTATTGAAATTTCCTTTTGACAGATGGCCAAAAATTACTTATTATTTAGAGTATCAAGGCTGTCTGTTTGCACATTAAGAACAGAGGAAAGACAGAAATAGATTGAAAGATAGGTTGGTTTTTGTCAAATAAAATGTCAATGAGCAAAATTCTGGATGTCTAAATTATTTCTAAGAACCGAGTTATTACAGATACTAGCTAGCAGCAGCCTGTAAGTCATACAGCAGACATTCATATTAAAAATAGAAACTCCTTAATCAGCTGATATTTAAGGGAGGGCAGATTAATAGAATGAGCATCCAACGTCTACTCCAAGCATTGCTGCAAATTGTTAAAGGAATCGGAAAACTACTTAACCTGGAACTCCAGCAGTGATCTTCAAATGCTGACACTAGCCAACTCTGAGCTAAATACCATACAATTTTTAAATCTGCAAGGTCAAAATTCTCAAAATAAATAAGCAAGCAAAAAGTAACCAGACATTTTTCTTTTTAACTTCAGATATTGGTGATTTGTTGGTTAAACTGGCCAATGCAACCAGCTGTAGAAATACAGTTTCCAGGTGTTATTTTTATTACGGCTTATTAAATACAGTCAAATGAAATTTAATATAGCCAGTACATTGCGGTTGCTTTCATAATTATCCAATGCTTTGCCTACTGTCATTTGTACATATTTGAGCTAATGCAAAAAAGGACAAGAAGTCTAGGTTCTTGAACCACCAAAGGATTGCACGCAGAATAATCTTCTTAAGACAGTTTCACAATACACATATTCTGATCACTCCATGTCCATGTAAAGTCAAGTTATTGCCAAGTCACAGACATGTGTAGGTTGGACTGAGCAGCTTGTATGATGCTAGGAGAAAGTCAGTAGGAATCATTGGGTCAGTAGGGCCATATTCTGTAAGATAAAGTTCACAGTCCCAAGTTTTTCTCTTCAATGTTACAGCAAGTAAGGGAATTTTTTATGTGATAGAGATGCAGTTCTAATGATATGCTATAACTACACTGGTCACATTCAGACACTTACACTTCCTCTAGGGTAGTGATGAGCACCAGTAATTATTTGTTTGAATAATCTATATTGGCCAAGTAAGTAAAGGAGACAAAGAGGAACGTGTGACACTGTAATACAACTGTAAGTCTATTGTTCTTTACAACATAACTTATTTTGTAAAGAGGATCATATAACCTCATAAATATTCTTTACTTCACCCATTCACCAACTTTGCTGCGGTTTAGCTCATAGTCATTGCTTAATACATTAATCTTAGAACTTTATGAGTTTCTAAGTGATGAGAATATTATCAAACAGAAACCACAAAAGTCAACAGTAGGAAGTAAATTGTATGGTTGGTTTAGAATGAACATTTTTCTATGAACAATCAAAACAATCTATCATCTTTAGTTTTTTTTTTTAATTACACATTTTTTAGGAATTAAAAGGCTACTAACACCATATACAGTATTCTAACCCAGCAACACATTTACCCCACAGGCTACAACCGAACCCTAAAACGGACACAGAATATAGTCCTTGACAGTTGGTGGTATAGATTCTAAATTTTGTGGTTAAATAGATACACTACAATACAAATATAAAATAGGCTGTATAAAAAAGCAAAGTGAATATGTTGGCTCTCTAAACACCTAGGATAAAACCTACGCTAAACCTTTTTTTCTGAAACAACTTCACTGAAAAAATGTTTAGTAGCAAATTGTATACAGCAATGAATCATATTTGGAAAAATTACACTTTGAAAAATACATAGGTACATTTGACAAAGTATACAGGTTTTAAATTTGAGCCCATAGCCTCCATTGCTTGTACTGTTTAGTTACAGGTTTGTGATCCGTTATCCGGAAAACCATTATCCAGAAAGCTCCGAATTACGGGAAGGCCATAGATTATAATCAAATGTTCCAAAATTTTAAAACCATTTCCTTTTTCTCTGTAAGAATAAAACCGTACATTGTACTTGATCCAATCTATGATTTAATTAATCCTTGGAAGCAAAACCAGCCTAATGGGTTTATTTACGATTTAAATGATTTTCTAGTAGACTTGAGGTCCCAATTACAGAAAGATCAGTTATCCGGAATACCCCAGGACCAAAGCATCCTGGATAAAAGAGTTTGTAAGGTTTGTACATATAAATGATAAACATGCAGAACAGTTTGACCAAATCTAACTGCTGGAATTATATTGGGACAACACTTTGTAATGCTTGAAACGTCAACATACATTTAAATCTTGTCACAGTTTTAAACAATCCTGCAGCTGATTTTGGAGGTTTTCATACATTGGATTCCTGAATATTTTTAGAATATGAACTTAAATGTATTTAAAATGAGGCCTTACCTTGATGGAATCTCTATCTGCATGCAACAAATTCAGCAAAGATAGGAGAAAAAAAAAAAAAATGAGTTACATAGTATGTCACACTTACTAGTAACCTAAATAACAGTGCATCATAAAACATAGCACACAGATTATTAAAATGACTAGATATAATCATAAAACTGTTATGCACCAACCCTCTTTCCACAAAGATGATTAATACCAAAAGGCCTGATCTGGGCTTCGCACATTATTCTAAATCCTCAGAAAGGTGCTGCAAGTTTGCTCAGGTTTCCCTTCTTGACTCTTATCACCACCAGCTCTTTAGCATACTGTATCTCTTCACACTTATCACTCTTGTTCAAAAATAAACCCTTAGTAAAACATTTCAGGAGGAAGTTATATCTGTAAGTGGCCTCTTAACTAATGGAAATTTTTTACTGAACAGTTATAAGGACAGCAAACACTACACCCAACAAGCCATTGTTGCTGCAAATTCAAATAGGAATTTCCCAAGACTTTGCTAAAGATTCAGGAAATATTCTGTATATGTATAGACATTCCACCTTTAATGCAACACATACATGTATATATACCAATTTACAAAAAAGATTGTAAGAAATTATTATATTTGTAATGACCTCTTTGATGGTCGCTGTCATGGTGCTTTTTCTCATCCTTAATTGGAAGGTGGGACTGACCGCCTAGGGCACTGGAGAGAGCCAGCAATCCTGCACTGCTCCCAATAGAAGGAATGGCTGGAGGTTGAAGCCCAGAAGGATGCGGAGTGAGAGGCACTGGGAGTCCATGTGCGTGAGACAAATGCTGTGCCTGGAGTTGCTGCTGCTGCGAAAAATTCAAAATACATATTGAACTTGTTCAAATAAATGACATTACAAAAACTGAACAAAATACTTATGATGAAGGTGACAAATATACAGCACACTGACAGATCAATTTAAATGTACACAAAGAATGTATGGTACTATAGTAGCACAATAGAACAAACTGGACTTTAGCACTAGAGAACAAACTACACTTGTGCCACTATTTAGCAGCCCTGAGCTAAAGCAAATCCATAGCAGCAGAATATCATACTATAAATGAGTACTAATTCCTAACCTAAAGAAAATGAATATGGATAGAAATATGTATTTTAGAAACAAAAATTTGTATACAAGCCTAGTGGGTCACATGAACCATGCCATTGAATCTGCCCACAGCAGTAAACTAACTTGTGATCTTGTTAGGGCATCTTTTTATTATCAGTGACACTGCATGAGATTGTGATTGCTAGCTCCCAGCAGGTCTGAATTTATCACAAGTGGAACACTAATGAACATTAACCTGTTTTTTTATTGTTAGGGCTGTCATCATAATATCACATGTTAACATCAAATACAGAAATACAGGCAATTTAATATGTCTTAAGTTTGCACACATCTAGCAATCAATCAGATGTTTATTTAATAACAAAGCTGACCAGAAAATGCTACCCGCTGATGGATAATTTCTAGTAACTTCTAGCAACCAAACTTAAGATCATTTATTACAAACATTTTATTGACATTAATTACTGCCAAAAAGTGTTACCGCCAAACTAAAAATAGGCATCCTGTCAATTTAAGCTTTTCACTGCTTTTTTCCTTTCAAGGTACCTTGCCTATCCATTCTCCTAAAATAATAAGGGGTGTATGAAGATTTTGTTTAAAAGGACACAATCTGAAATGGTGAAACCCTCAATTGCTGTAAAATACCTATATTTTATTAAATGAAAGGTATGTGAATAGATAATACAGGTCTATCTAATATTTTAATAAGATCAGATTTAAACTTGGGATTCAAGACAAGACAAGACAAAAAGAAAAGTTATTGTAAGGCCTACAGCACAGAATGCAAGGAGTTAATCTGAGTGCAAAAATCTGAATTAACAATCCAGAAAAGGGAATTGGTTGCAGCCACCAGTTTAAGCTCTTTAAGTGTCCTCAGTGGTACTTGAGCAAATTACTAAAGAAAATCTAATGTAGCAAGGCATGGGTTCTCCTGTAGGCTTGCTCAATAATGCTGAAATAATTGGGCACTCTGTGCACGTTTAGTGATGCTCGAATGAAAAGCTAGAGGCCTGCCCTTGTACGTTTCTCTTGCTGCTGACTCGGTGTTGTGACAGGTTTATTTGAGTGGGACTGTGATGCATGCACCAGTAACTGTGCTGACAAGAGTTTAAAGTCATTTTTAACAGCACACTGGCAACATATACAGAAAGCCCTTGAGAGGTTAGGACTGGGAGTTCTTGACCTTAGAACGGATAAATCATGTTTCATGCTTTAACCACCATTTAGATGTAGGATTGTTTATAGCATTACCAAGCAATCTGTACTAACGGCTAACTAAATTAGGTCAGCCGGGTCTGTACATGAATGACATCTGACTTGATTTTTGACATCTACCTGATTTTAAGTTTTCCTATATTTTACATTTTTTATTTGTGCCCCCCCCCCCAATTTATAATGCATTTCAATGGGTACATTTCCCTGATTGTAAGTAATGGTTTCCCGGATTTTACATCAAAATTTTGTCCTGATATTCCCAAAAACTGTTTTTTTTTCCCTCTTTGAATGTTATTATTTGTAAAATAAAGAGGTTTAAAATAATAACCAGATGTTTATTTTGCCATGGTTCTGCCTGTAAATGGTCAATTCCAATTAGTCTGCCCCTTATACAGTCCTGCACCAATCACTTATTGCTTTAGGTTATGTATGTGACTGACAGAGAGGCCTTGCACATGCCCCCCATAGTGTAACATTAACGCAGCAATGCTTAACCCTTGTTATTAACACAGTAAATATTGTATCTCAACGTAAAACAGACTCCAGTGCTTATATCATTTCAGTACTCGAAGAAAAAGTTACTTTAATACATTTTCCTTATTTTACATTTTTCCGGAATTTACATAATCTTTTCCTGGTGCCCTGAAAAACGTACAATGGGAATTCTACTGTATCTACAGCAGAGAGATTTCATTTGAAATTGACAGTCACTTGTCAAAACCGTCTACTGGAAGGAAACTGCTGTAAAAGTAAATGAAGGGCAATGATGAAGGTTTTGTCCTGGCTCATAAGTTCCATTTCAAAAGCCACGGGGCTTTCCACTGCCCAAAGCCAATGAGAAGGTATCACTCAAGAATGCAGAGGCCAGTTTCCCTTTCCACTACCCTCCTTCTAACAAGAGTCTTCAATAGACATTTTCCATTCAAAGGAAAGGGAAGTGCCATGTTTGCAAGGAAGGAAATGTTCTACTGACACATTAACTGTAAGAGATGGAATCCTTGCATCAAAATTTCTCTTGCAGTCAAATTTGATTTTTCATACCAAAAGGCACTTCTGCGGGACATGGAGCCATGGATGGATGCCTTATAAATAAAAAGGCACGAGAAGAAGAAAAACTATGCACATTCCTAAAATGGCAACTGCTTGGAAAACAGCAAACAACAATGTAGTCCACAAAATGTGTGTACTTTGTGTGTGTTGCACAACAGTAAATTAAGTTGCCAGTTGGTTACTCCGTAAGCTTTTTCAAAGTGTTTTAAAATAATTAAAAAATAATGTAGTGTGTCCCTGCACTGGTGTGTTTAAAGTTTATAGTTATATAGTTTATACAAACAAACTGCTGTGATGAAGACAAACAGAGAAAAAAAACCCCAGCCATTTCAAACTGAGTGGAATGTGTAGAACATGACATATGATGCATTACAGGGCTCACTGATGCCGCTGCAGGTTTGATAGAACAAAGGCTGGCCTTTGTTTTTAGATCAGATACAGAGACATGACGCCTAGTACAAAAAGATACTTGAAACTCAAGAAGCAAACAAATACATTTCATTGTATGAAATGTCAGTCAAGCATGATTGATCTAAGAATGTACAGTATGTGTGTAAAACTACTTTCAACAGATTTCCTTTTTATGCTTGCCTTAAACACAATACATATTTCACCCCTGAACTGCTCTATACACAAAGATACACATTTTAGGACGTAAAAACATGTTTCTGATTCTATTAGCCCATAACCTGATCAGGTTAAGGTTAATGTTTTAACATGAAGAAAGCAAGGTCAAATGAACAGCTTCTTGAGTGAAGATTCAACCTGCACTTTCCATCCAAATTTTTGCAATAAATCTGCACTTATAGATAATTTCCAATAAAAAAGGTTTGAACATTATCATTTAATCCTTTTAATAATGATCCTTCAAGTTTAAAGTTCAAGAGGTTATTTTGGCTACTGATTATTTATATATGAATACCAAAATTAGCAGTCCAAATAAACATTTATCTTGAAATCAGGATTTCAATTCTAAAACGGCAGCGTGGAGACATTGTCTTTGGAAGTAAGACTGTCTATATAAAGCTTTAAGTGAAGATAGATGGTTAAATATGCTCCTTAGTGGTCTTGGACTTCTTTCGCTTAGACAGTTGCAGGAGAGTACTTTAATCTCCATGGTAAATATAGATCTCTATAAAGTGCTGTGTAATATTATTCCCATCAGTCCCTATCCAGTGGATCTTACGATCTAAGGTCCCTATAACACACACTAGGGCCAATGTCATTAGGATCCAATCAGTCTGCCTGCATGTTTTGGAGTGTGGGAGGAAACTGGAATATCCTAAAGAAACTCACACAGGCAGTAGGGATGTAGCGAACTGTTCGCCTGCGAACTTGTTCGCGCGAACATCGACCGTTCGCGTCCGCCTAATGTTCGCGAACGTTCGCAATTTGAGTTCGCGACCATTCGACCGCTAAAATCGAACGATTTCCATTCGTTCGACCGATTTCCATTCGTTCGAACGATTAAAATCCCTCGAACGTTCGATTCGAATGAAAATCCTTCGATCGAACGATGAAAATCCTTCAAACGTTCGAATCGAACGAAAAATCCTTCGAACGTTCGAATCGAACGATTTTGCGGGTGTTCGAAGTTCGCGAACTGTTCGCATTTTTTGCCGGCGTTCGCGAACACCAAAACGGCAGTTCGCTACATCCCTAACAGGCAGAGCAGTTCTAATCATTGTGCCACTGTGTCTTATTATATATCTCATATACAAGTCACATACTGGATTCTGAATATATACTGAATGTTTTTATTATTAATAAAACTAAAATGTGAATAAATAGCTGACACTTTATGGCAGGAACCTTGTAAAATGGAAGAGAATAGAAGAAAAAAAACAATACTGGCTTTGTATGACTGTGCAAAAGTAAAACTTGTGCGTGGTCGCTTGTATTTTTACTGGTCTTTTAAGCCATGACCCAGACAAAAAAAAAAAGCAAGAAAGTGTTCAACCAGTATGAATTCTCAAATCTTTGGAATTAGTGTTTAAAATATTTTAGAAGAGCAGATGTCGGACTACTGCACGTGCTCTTGTGTCTATAATCCTCCTCAGACACTCAAAAAGACAAAAGAAACAGAGGTGTACGGTGTAAACAGATTTATCAATGTGACACTTATCTTCCCTACTCTGGTCATTCTATGTCCCAAAGAAACAGATAATTGAACTTGGAAGCCTCAAAGGACTTCGAAGTCGATTTTAAGGAAATTAACACTACATAGACCATACATTAATGAAGAATATGTCAACACGGAGGGGAGTGTTAGGTGGGCAGGGCATTTATGCTCAAAAATGTCACAGAACTGTGAAATTTGGTGAAATAGGAGAGGCTAAGAAAAATAATATTTCCAGTATATACACACAAAGAAAACTGTATTTGCTGACTATGTCTAAAGTTGAAACCAGACTAGTTGCTTTACATGCTTAAAACGTGCCAAAATAATTAGCAGCGTTGTACAGAAGTATTTGTCACGAATCTAGTCTCATCCTGGTAAAAAGAAGCCATTTTTATAGACACAGAATATGGTCATGCCTCGAGAAAAGGTTGCTCTTCTGCTGTTTCAGTCCCAATAGACAGGTTCGCAAATGCAGCTCAACGCTAACAGTGACAAACTATGTCCCAAAACAGCTGCCAAAATCCCTTGCCTGGCTGAGCAAGCAAGAAGGAAAAGGATGGTCCCATTCTGTGCTTGCCTAAGCACCTTTCTCCAATGCAAACAGTGTCAATGTACCCCTTTAACTCCTCTCTAGGCATTCCCACCAATTGTTTTATATTTATAGTTAGAGGCAACTATCCAATGATACTCCTTTAATCAATTCTTCAAAGCTGTATCACTTCTGCATATATCGAGTTGCCTAAAGTTGTTAAACACATATACACTGAACTGCCAAAAATGTAATTTTTAATTTTTATATAGGCAGACTAAAGCTGGCCTTACTAATGGAAGAATGAGCTGAGCTTTCCCCACATCGAAGTGGACGACTCCAGGCTGGTCTGATCGTTTGGAGCTAGGGCCAAAATATTAAATCATAACAAAAGGGATACAGGCCATCGGGGCAGGGCAAGGCAGTCCTCACTCCGGCCGGATTTTTAAACCTACCAGATACCAGTCGGGCAGGCCAGTTGGAGGGCCCCATACAAGGCCAGATAAGCTTGTGGATTCTATCTGAATGGGCCTAATTGAGAGCTTACAATTGTCCCTTATGGCCACCTTACATTTCTTCTCAGTTTGAAGAATCACTATTGCCTGCCTCTGATTTGCATGGACCATTTCCTCTCTTCACCAATCAGCAGCTCATTGGTTGCTTTTTGCAAAGACTAAAATGACAGAGCTGACTTACAAATAAATAAATAAATCAAATATAGCCCCTTAGTAATTTGGTGTATTTTTCATTTAATAATTCCAGTTTTCTTTGAATACAAGAATTTTACAAAATCAACACTATATATTTGTGTTTGTGTGTATATATAAACATGCACAGATTCTTTTTTCTTTAGTCTATAAAATAGTATGCAGACATAAATAATAAAAAAAATACCCAATTATAAATATGGATCTAAAAAATCATTTAAGTAACCTTCTAAGTAATATTTGAATTGATGTAATATGTGCCGCACCAAACCAAACCAATGAATTATGAGTTCAAAACCTATTAAAATGTAATGTTTTTCTCTTGAGCTGAGGGAAGAGAGATTTAAATCCACTGAATTTTAATATTTCAGCTTGAGCTGCAGGAGGTATAGAAAGTCCAAATGAACTATTCCATCAGCAGCATTCAAGCATGAACATTTTAATCAGTTTTACTTCCTTGGAGTTCTCCAACACAGTTTACGCTGTCATTCTGAAAGCACTTAACACAGAGAGTGCGAAAAACCACCAAGGCTTGTTATTGCCTTCACAATTGATGGCAAATAATTTTGCAGACTTCCTATCATTAAAATGTCACTGCTAAAATGGAGGTTCAGCATTTCTGGTGCTAAAATTGTACCCCCTCCACACACACAGCATTTGGACAGCTAGAACAGGTTATTTCATATTTTATATAAAATAAAAAATACATAGAAATTCCTCTCATAAGAAAAAAAGGTCAAAAATTCTCATTTACTGCAAAAAAATATGTATTCTCTCCTGTGCCACCAAAGCAAAGAGAATGTTTGTATAAAAACTTGCCACTACCACAAAATATTTAACAGGATTAACCACATCTAAGTTTTAAAGTGTTCCTTTAGTACCTCTTGAAAAAATTAACCAGCAGCCTTAGCTAGTGCTGCCAAGGACAATGAATGTGTCTGCCGAGCAGTAGTGATATGCTGGCTGCTGGCAGGGATGCCCACATGACACCTAAAGGCATGAGAAATTTAGCAAGGAGATCTGAAGTCACACAGCTTTTGGAAAAAAATGACTTGTAGGTTGTATTCTCAAGTACAGGTGGGTCTGTAACATTTGAATTACGTTTCTCAGCTACCACTTGTTTCTGCTGCTGACCCTTCAATTCTAACAGTGTATAAATCCATGCATTCTGATTTATTACATTTCAGTTCCTATTTCCTGGAATAGTAAAGATGCATAGCTCACTTAAACTATAAGAATTATTTAAATCTTGTTTTTCCTAGTCTTGGGATTCAATCACATTAGGGAGGCAGGTGCCCTTTTGTAGACAGCTATCAAAATCTTGGTATGTGCCAGAATGAGGCATCAAGCCTGCATCTTTGTTGGGTACCCAGCCGGTTTACCCGCCGGCCAAGGAATCATGGACTTTTTGTCCGAAACCCGACCACTTTGCGGGTATTCCGCGGGTACCCGACCTGATGCCGGACACAGAGGAGGGACAGGGAATATATCATTGGCAGCTGAGAATTAAAAACAGGCATGGATGTTTTAATAAAAAAAGAATTTGTGTTTTCATAGACAAGAGGTACTTTTATTATGTAGCTTTTATGTCTGAGTGACATAAGAAAGGGTTTTTATAGTGAAAACACACTCAGGTGTAGACCTTTGAAAGCAAAATAAAATATATCAATGTATGAAAGGCATAAAATACCAGATGTGCTCAACGTTTAAAAAACTGCATGCTATCTTGGTATGCTGCAAGATGAGTAGCAATTAGTTAGGCAGCAGAGCACCGCAACTCACTGAACCATGTTGAAGCAGCCTTGCAGAACTGCTGCTGCCTAATCAGCCATGTCAGCTATTGTTCAGGCTAGGATTACAGGGCACACACACTAAGGAAACAGGAGGAATTCTGAATGATATTTATGTATCATAGTACCCCATTAGTGTCAACTAAATCAACTGATATGCCAGTAAATCGGCAGAAGCTAGAAGGAATCACCCTGGCAATGGTGGTGGCACTGCTTATTATTTGTGAAAAGTTATCTTTGAAAATAATGTTTATGTAAGAGTTAGTAGAAGAAGAAATAATATGAAAATCTACCCTTATTATAGTGGCTTTATGTTCCAAGAAAACAAGTGGGGAATACATGCATTATAAATGTACTACACATATATTCTCATCACTAATAACTGGCCACATCCATTTCTTACACACTATAATTAAGCTCATTAAGCCATGAAATCTTGAACAACAAACTGACTGTAGAATGGGTTGCAATGAAGAGCTCAGTGACTTTTGGCATATTCATAGGATGCTACCTTTTTGTCAAACTTGTGCCATACTAGAGCTATTCCAGGTCAACTGTAAGAGATGTGATGTTGAAATGGAAACATCTAAGAGCAACAGTGATTCAGTCAAAACCCTCTTAAATCATGGCACATAGTGGGGAAAGCCTTCCTAGAAGAGCAAAGGCCATTTCAGTATTACCAACATAATAAAGTGTTTTAAAGTAATTACAATTTGATGTACTGTTGCCTGGCACTAGTAAAACTGATGTGCTTGCCTCAGGTAGCCCGATACTGCTCCCTCTCCTTCTCGGTGCATATAACTTTAGGGTTGAATGGAGTTAAAGGGGGTGAATTTCAAGTGCAATGACCTCTCTGCACTAGAACAGTTGAATTTCTTGTCAGAGCTTTATAATCAAAATGTATCTAATAATAAAACTTGTTAATGTAAAAATGTGCTATGTGAACAGGTCTTATTGGTCTGTACTTTCTTTACCCTTTGCGTGAATTTAGTATAGGTGTTTTGAACACACAAATGTATTTAGCAGACCAATCACCAATGGTAAAAATATTCAACAATAGTTGTGCCAGTGTAAGTAAAATACTTATGTTAAAAATGCACAATGCTCAACTGAAATTTGCAATGTCATAAGTGTTAAATGAAAAAAATACTCTGTGAAATAAAGATATTTGTTTACAATTTCTATTATGTTTCCCCATTTGAAAAAAAAAAAAAAAAAAAAAAGGTTCATGTTGGGCTTGCTCGAAGTCTCAGATTGCCAAAAAATGTCTAGTGAGCAACTTGTGGTTTGAGTTAAAAAGGTTGGTGGTTTCGGTTTCAAGTGATAATAAGTAGACTATCTGGGCGCTGCAAAATCGTAATGGGGACCTGTCACCAAGCCATAAAAAGCTGAATAATAAAAGTACTTTTCAAATTAAACATAAAAAACATCCATACCTGTCATAAGATCATTTAAAAGTCTACGCTGTCAATCATATATTGGCTGCCCTACCTTAGGCATAGGGGTGGAGCAGGCAATTCCTTTCACTTTCATTTCTGCACTTCCAAGATGTAACAGCACTCCTTAACCATCTGTTGAGCCAGCGCATAGACATGGCCATCAGGTGCCTCATATACAAGATTTTTGCATGATATAGCTTGCCTGGAGAACAGTGTCTACAAAATGGTGTCTGCCTGCTTGATGTGATTCTGAATCCCAAGACATAAAAAAAATAAGATTTAAATATTTTTTATAATTAAATGAAGTTTATTTTGCCTGACTAACACCGCAAAATAGGATTTGGAATTATATAGGACAGGTCCCCTTTAAGGTATCAATCATAATATTTACTTCTGTGGTACAGATATCTATTAAAATGACCTGGTGTGACATATTTTGGGGGGGGGGATAAGTTTTTGGGCTGTGCATTGCCTGAAAACAAATTGTTGTTTGTGATCTGCAGTTTTAGAATCAGCAGTGCAGAACACTCAATCTGTTCAAAAAACAAAAGAGGCCCAAGAAAAAAAAATGCATAGCAAGGAATGAATACAAACACTTTCTCTATATTTGTATTTTCCTGTATTTGTTATAAGCCATCTGTTTTAGTCGCTAAACTAAACAAACTTGAGATCCCCACTACATAATAGACGTCTGCTAAAAAGCAGATTATGTGGGTCAAGATGGCTGGCTAGAAAAAAACGCTTCCAAGTCAAAATCCTCGCTAGCATTTGCTTTGGTGAAGATATTACATCAGTGAACTTTGTCTTGGTGTTTTATGGTAGGCACTAGACTGTGTTTAAAAGCATATCATATGATCATGACTAGGACAGACTACAACAACTTACCAAGGTGGTTGTTTACAGAGACCGCCACCAAGTCACTAATTATATTATTATACGTTTTATAAACTAAGTAATCTTTTACAGTGTTGTACAAGTGGGAGGCATAGCAGTCAGAAGAGTGGCAATTGGAGCAGTAGGTTTCGCACAAATGAGGGCAAGCTTTTCTAAACAAATAGGTTTAAAAAAGATCATCTGAAAACTACAACATGGGGAAAAAGCTACAAGTATTGCAGTGTCCATGAATGCACCCATGTGAAGTGGTACCAAGAAAGGTATTGAGGAGTGGTTTGTTATTAGGTTTGGTGAAATCCTAAAGATGAGATTCCAGCTATTGGTAGAGCCTGTAGAGGCCAATTCACAGAAAGTTAGAATAGTCAATGAATGGCATGATGAAAACATGATTTGCTTACAGGCAGTAAGAAAATTAACACAGGGCCTGGGGAGAAGGGGCAATAGTAAAGTAATACAGATTTCTGTATGTGATGGATGGTGTAAAGGGAAAGCAGACCAGTTTTCTCTTTAATTAAAGGCAATGGTAGGACCTCCAAATTGAAAGGGCTGACCAATTAAATGCCCACTGTGATTTCAAGGGCACCACAGATAGGACAGAATATCCAGTAATCATGTTTTGTTTTTGTTGTTTCTTAGATATATGTATGAGGGACTTCCGGCCAGCAGGGACCCATCAATGACAGTTCTCATTTTCTTACAGTGAGAAGGAAAAATAATTGTTAAATTTTCCTTGAAGGTCCACAGTACCATAAGAATATACACCTTTCAATTTATTTCACTCTTTAAAACCAATTAGGTTCCATAAAAAAAAAGAAAGCAAAGGGTTTATTCTGCGCTCACAAAAAATGTTCAAGGGTGAACACGGCTTCTTCAGATGTGTCTCCTTTATTGGGGAACCTTACAGGAAATAAATAATTACTCTATCTCCATTTATAACCCTTAATTGACTACTAGTATTCTCCTGAGGTCAAAGAGGCACAAAACAGAATAAGAAATAGGCCATTAAACACAGGCCACAATCAGAACATTGCACTCTACCTCCTTCAGCAAGGATCAGCGTGCCGATTTCCTTGTTAAAAGACAGAGGCATAATTGAAGCAATATCTTCACTTCAGATTGATTATTCGGCGACCCTTATCCACATCTTCACTCAGCAATTTGAATTTTAATGAAAGTAAATGGAATAATTAGCATTTCAAAGTGTGTTTGATACACTGAATAAAAGAGGAAAAGACTTTTATGTATAATCTATACACAAAAGAAAAAGCATTTGGGAGGGGGGGATGAAAAAGAAAAGTACAGTTGTAGTGCCTTCATTAGAATAACTTAGTGGCTCGCACCAGCTGTATAATTATAGATGGGAATAATGTGTTATTAAAGCACGATTTCTCACCTCTGCATTGTGATGTGAAACAGACAATATTTCATTGTTTTTCTTTTTTCTTTAGCAAATGTAAACAACGTGACTGCCCAGATCCGCTGTCTGACAGAACATGTTAATACAGCTGCCATTAATAGCGCTAACATGTGGGACAATTTACACCTCCCCCCTTCTATTTATTATTAAGTACAGAGAGGAGAGGAGGGAAGAGGGGTGGAAGAAGCATGAATCAGTCCATTAGTGTTTGTCTGGTTTTATTTAACTTAAGAAGAGACCAGCCATTGTCAGGTCATGATGTCACCCTCTTAATTGCACAGGATACACTTATTCATTTGCTTTATTCACCGATTAGGTGATTAGGGGAAACATAAAAAGGAAAAATTAAAGCCAGGGTCGGACTGGGCTGGCGGGACACTGGGAAAAAAAACTCGGTGGGCCCCCGGCCCCCACCTGCACCCCCCATGTGGTGCAAGTTTGGAGGTAGGGAGGGGGCCCCCAGGGAGTGCCAGAAGGGCCCTTCATTTTGCAGCCCCCATGGGCCCCCAATGCTCAAGTCCGACCCTGAGTAAAGCTTACACGCTGCTTATAATAAATATTTTGTTACAATATAAATAAAAAAAAAAAAAAAAAAAAAAAAAAAAAAAAAAGATGTTAGGTCTGACCAAGACCATTTTCCATGTCCCTTACTATACAAGAAGAGAGCCAACCAACAAATGGGTCCACAAGCTGTTAATTGTTTATTTGAGTAGCAATGCTAAATATGTCCCCTGAGAAAAAAAATTAACCGATGTATGCTATATCATATAAAAAAAATGTCATACAAAGAAGCCCTTTAGCAGATTATGAGCCATAAAAATTCCTTGGAGTATTTGTTCAGACATCACATCTTAGGTGAACGGTATTTTTGCAGGCTCAGAAAAGAGGTCCACTCCATTCCCAATCTTCATTGATTTTAATTGAATTGACTCGCTTGTGTGCACTCGATCACATGCAGCAGAGATCTGCCTGAAAACATCTGCCATCATGTATTTGGGCCAACCTTTGCCTCCTTTAATCGTACACAAGCTGAAGCAATTCAAATGAACAAAGATGGGGCATGCAGCACATCCGCTTCTCTTACTCTGCAACTACTCAGGTTGAGATCAGCTGAGCCTACAGACTATGTGCCCATAGCCTTTGAATAATTTGGTGAGCGGAATTTCAGACAAGGCAATTATGTGGATGAAAAGTTGATTGCAACAAGCCGTTGCATTGAGAAGAAGAAATTATCATGTATCTATAAACCACCAACATATTCTCATGTTGAATCTCATGCCTGAAAATACATTTTGCCTGGCATGAATTTAATTCTGTGATAAAACAAATCAAATCAGTAATGTTGCTTTGAAAGATAACATTGCACGATTACGAGATTTACATTCATGCCTGTAACCAACTATCCAGGTTCCGAGGGTTCCAAATAACACATCCCTATAACATCTAGTCTTATACAAGGAAATATACAACACCAATGGTTTTTTTTTCAGCTATCCATAAATCAAATCTAAAGTAGTTAGAAATGCCTTGAATTTTAGTTGCCTTCTAAAACCTTTTTATAGGAATGAACAATAGATTTATAAATCAGTGATGCTCCTTGAAACACCCGTCATCAACTTAAAAACACACTAGTTTGGGGAAATTAATAAAAAATTAAATGTACAAAAACTTGGAAATCCACACATACCCCAATGATAGCATTCAGCTCTGCCATGGTCACCTGTTTGGCACGTTCCACAGCCTGTACCACTTGCTGTTGGTGCTGAAAGAGGGGAAAAACAAGTTAAAAAACATTGTATCTAAGTTGTATCTAAGTTGTATCTAAGTTTACACTTTAACCAATTAACTGTAATTTCTAATACAAGTATGGGATCTGTTATTTGGAAACCAGTTACCCAGAAAGTTCCAGAAAGTATCCAGAAAGACCATTTTAATCAAAGAATTCATATTTATTTAAAAATTGTTTTCTTTTTCTCTGTAGTAATTTAACAGCACCTTTTACTTGACCCTAACCAATAGATAATTAATAATTATTAGGAATTATTCATTTTTAAAATATTTTTTTTAGTAGACTTAAGGTGTGGATATCCAAATCAAGGAAAGAGCCCTTATGCCGAAAACCACAGGTCTCAAGCATTCTGCAGGTCCCATAACTTTGGTAAACTGAAGAGTAAAGGAACATCTTGAACTTGCACTGTAATTTGATTGTATTATACAATTTTACCCACAACAGATATTTTAGAGCACAGGTTTTATAACTGGCATCCTCTATGAGGGCCTAAGGAAGTTTATGGGTAGGGTTCAAGGTCGTGGATAGGAGCCCAGTAAGGCTTTTCATTTACTGCCCTACAAACTTATGGTATTGGAACATGGGAAAATTTTAAAAGTGTATTTAAATGAGGGATATTTCACAGTTTCATATATGCGATCTGTAATCCGTAAAGGGGAACTGATCACATTGTATTTGAAGACAAATAATAAAATACAGACATAAATAATACTAAAACTATAGTAGAGTCTAGGCAGTTGATTAATATAAGGGCCACTCTATGCCAGGGCCGGAACTAGGGGTAGGCAGAAGAGGCACGTGCCTAAGGCGCAAAGGCAGAGGGGCGCCAAGCACGTACCTCTTCTGAGCCCTTCCCCTAGTCCGGACCCTTGTGTCCTTAAGCTGTGGCTGCAGCTTAGTTGTTTTTTAATGCGTGTGCGCCCTTCCACGCATGCCCACTGGCTGGCGTTTTGAAATGGCATATACACTCTAGCATGCATGCACACTGGCGTGGCATTGCCGCTTCCGCGCATGCGCACTTGCGCGGCCTTGCCGATTCCGCTCTTCTGCGCATGCGTCGAACAGTGAGGGGCGACGTAGTTGGCCGGGTTGCCTTGGGCGCCCGGCCAAATTGACCCGGCACTGCTCTATGCTGTGTTAAAATTATTGCTAAAGCAATATAGAAAACATGATTTTAATCAAATCAGTTTTAGTGCAACTTGCCCATCTCAACAGTTCTGAAAACCAATATTTAAAGGGGACCCGTCACCTTAAGAAACAATTCCAAATTATTTTTATGATGTTCGTTGAGCAAAATAAACTTTACTTACACTATATTATTTAAATGTGGTTTCCTTCAATCTTGGAATTACACAATCACAGCCAGCAGACAGGAGTCATTTTATGGCAATTGGTTATAACAGGGGTTATTCACCGTCAAACACTTTTTTTCAGTTCTGTTGGTTCACCAGAAATAACAACTGTTTCCAATTACTTTCTGTTTTTATTTGTGCCCATTTTTCTAATATTGAAGTGTAAAGTTTTATTTTTCACCTTCTAAAGCAGATTTGGGATGGGGGTCTCAGACTCTTTAACTGTTCTAAATTGATACATTTAGTTGATACATTTGTTATCTTTGTCCCTGCCAAGCAGGCAGCTGATAGAATTGATAAAATAGTTGTGAATATTCCACAGATGCTGCTGAGAAATGTATCAACTAACGTAGTCACGAAATGTATCAAATTGTAACAGTTCAAAATGCTCCTAGATCACTGAGCTGCCAGATTGAAACCCCAGAGACAAGAACATTAAATTTTAAACTTCAATTTTCAGGAAAACGGTAAAGAGTGTGGAAAGTCATTACAAAAAGTCTTTGTTTGAAGTAAACAATCTGAACTGAAAAAAGTGTTTGGAAGGTGAATAACCCCTTTAAGACAAATTGTATATCACCCCAAAATCTTGTGTTTGCACCAGAATGGGGGACCTAATGCCCATGTGCAGTGCCCTACACAATTAGAGCGTGTGAGGAGGGAAGGGGTGTGAAGAGGGCAGTAACATCCAGGAATTGCTGAATGGATAGTGAAAGTAATTGACTGCCCGGCCTCTATGCCTCAGGTAATACTTGATTGACAGCTCAGATATTTAATGACCTTTGTAACAGGTATGGATGTTTTAATGAAAAAAATTATTTGGGTTACATGTTTAATTTGCAGAGGACTTTCATTAGACCTTTTTATGTGTAGGTGACAGGTCCATTTTAACACAATGCAGCAAAGAAACCATTCAGCTGGAATGATTTTAAAACGATCCATACCATAGAAATATTAGAGCCTTAATTTTTTATCTACTGGAATAGGTCCCATTAAATCCCTACAACAAAATAACCGTTCCATCATTTACATTAAAACCCTTAGCTGCACAAAGTTTGGCCCTCAACACTGTGTATAGAAACACAAAGATCTAGGGAAGAAACTATGGGGAAAATGCATATTATTTCAAGGGCAATTTCTTTAGTGATCTCACGAAGTGGCAAAGCAGAACGTGGTTTACCACATATCAGCAGGGAAGAGAGTAATGAGTAACTGCTCATAAAATACATTACCATTGTGTTTTTAGTTTGAGCCTTCTGACTTTTGGTCAGACTGAATGGTTTATTCATCTAACTATGTAACTATGTATAATTTAAAGAATGTTTTTCTGAGGCAACTTGGCTTTGTTTTTTTAATATTTCCAGTTCAAGTTATTCAGCTTTTTCTTCAGCAGCTATTTGGTTTCTATGGTCCAATTTAACCTATTAACCAGGCAGTGGTTTCAAAGAGCAACTGAAATATGAATAGAGAAGGGCCTAAATAGAAGGATAAGGAATAAAAAGTAGTAATAAAATTAAAATTGTATCCTGCCAAACCAATAGTTTTTTTGGCTGCTGGGGGTCAGTGACCCTATCTGAAAGCTTGATAGTCAAAAGAGGAAGGAACATAATTCTAAAAAGGGTGACTTGCGCTCTTTTCATAAACTCTGGGGCCCCTGGGTTCAATATAGAGGGCTATCAGCAATAGGTAAGATACGGGTACGTAGGGAGGACAGCACCCTAGATTTGCCATTTTTCCCCAAAATACACCTATATTCTTATGTGATCATATTCTTCACCGAGTATGCACCCCCTATGGATACATTTCTTTGGTTACTGTTTTACCACTTCTGTCTATTCTTTTCTGTCTAACTACTATTGGTGTCCTTTTTTCCTTATTGTTGAAAGCAATAATTGTAATCTGTATCTTTGCATTATTGAAGCTGCTTTTTACGTGCAACACATTACTTTCTGTAAGAGTTTTCATGGAAAATTTCTTTGTAAAACAAAATTAAAATATTTAAAAAAAAAAAAAAACAAGGCAGAAGAAACATATTACGTTCACAAATGTATCTATCCACTGGACAAATACAAAGGAAAAGTATCTACCTTAATATTCTTGTTTTTGCCACATTTTGGTGGGATCCCAACAGATTAAGGCTATAAAAGTAAAATAAAATACTCTAACTCTAAACCCAAAGTTAATTTAAATGCACAAAATTAATGTTTTTATATGTTTACTTCTGTTTGTGTAAAGTAGGTCACAATACGTTAGGAGAAAATGATGTTCAAACTCAGATTTGCATGTAGGCCAAATCACCATGTTCTATCTATTACAAAAATATGTTGTGCCCAGTTGTGTATTGAGGCAGTTGTGTCACACTGTGAAGAATTCTGTTTTATGACAATCTTTTTGCCTTTTGTGCCTTGATATTTAAATAAATATTATAATGAAATAAAAAAAATTGAAGACCAATTGAAAATTTGCCAAGAACAGGCCAATCTAGAACATACCAAATGATAACCTGGGGAACTCCATAAAAACACAACTTAAGCTTTTTGAAAAGTAAACACAATTTCAAGCAACTTTGCAATATACATCAATTAAAAACATGCAGACTTTTCATGATTTGTAATGGTTTGGAATCGTTCCCTAAGCCTAGCCCCCTACTCTCCTGATCTCTCTGACTAAGGTGACCATTCAGACCGACATTCATTCCTAGGTAGCAAGCTTGCTATCAGGATCATTCACTCCTGGAGATGGACACGTACACGGCGTTTAGGAAGTGGAGTCTGTTTGGACTTATTCTCCACGCACCTTTTCTACAAGAAATCGCGTAGCCGTAATATTTGGGCACACGATTAGTGAAATGATCTGCCACTTGGTCTATACTGTTGCCTGTGTGCTGAAGGTGTTGGCAATAGAAACTTACTGGCACTCTCACATACGTCTTTAGTTTACTCTACTGGCACATCAGTACGTCTATTGCACATTCAGCCCTAAAGAAGTATGCAAAAGCGGCGCGTTACTACGTGCCAGTACGTGTCTATTGCTAACGCGCCGCTTTCGCATACTTCTTAACTTTATTCCAGTTGAATCAAAAACATCATCAGCATCTTAGGATATTTTTCTGTATTGTACAGGAAAGGCAAATACATGGGACCACTCCATAAAAAGAAGACTTACAGGGGAATGTAATAAAAGTCGCAAAGAGCAAACAATTCGCACCAATAAGACTAAAAATCCACATCTCGCAATGTAATATTGTTCCTTAAACTGTTATTGCATTGCGAATTTTAATTGCGCATTGCGAATTTTAATTGCACACTCATAAGAAGTGCTTGAAGGTGTCGTAATCTTTTGGAGCAAACATAACGACTTTTTCAGTAAGAAGTTTTATTACATTGACTGCGCATTGGCGCAAACTATAAAATTCGCAAACGGTCTTTCACTGTCGGAAGTGGTCGCTAAACAGTTTCCGGGCTCGCAAAAGCTATATTAAATTCGCACAAAGCAAAATTTGTTCGCGCAAAGGCATAACTTTTCGCATTGCGAATAGTTTTTCCGTTAGCGATTTTTATTACATTCCCCCGTTAGAGGCTATTGGGGGTAGGGGCAATTCCTTTATGACAAGCCTTTCTACGACCATCTGATGTTATCCCATGGGACCCAAATGAATCCAAAATTCAGAGGTTAAATATTCACATTAAGACCTTCATGGCAAAAAATGCAAAGTATAAATAAACTGACCATATATCTTTTTAACTTCACAGTGCAACCTGGTATCAGCAGCAAGATTATAAAGCCCACAAAACCGTACATATGTCCAAATCCATAAAATGTTGCAAGGAAGCAGTTTGTAACAATGGTTAACACATAAGCTCACAATACCTTTTTCTGCCTCATAACAACAAAGCCGCACTCTTATGGAGACCCATTCACAATCACACTGCCAACAAAGGTTTATTTTTAACCTTCATTATACAATATACATTTGACACGTTCATAATACAGAGACAATACCTGATCAAGGGATGGACTTTAAGGGACTGTATAACCCAAAGAGTTAATCATTCAAACCAGTCTTGTGGCCTATTACCACAAGAATACCTTCTCATGATCTTTGGTGGGCCTCCTTTCTCTGTACATACTGTATGTGCTGCTCTTCTCTAACCCACTTCCTCTTGAAGTCTAGCACATAAAAAATAGCTGCAACAGGCACACATCCTCTGAACAGCATTCTTCAATTATGGACTTAAATGTATGACAATATAGAGGAAGGTCTTATCGAAGCGCACTATATACACAGCAGGGTCAACTAAACTCAAATATAGGGTCTATAAGAAAAGTGAAGCTTGGGCCCGAATTAATGGGGTCCCCTGCTGCTTTGGCATTCTCTTTAGCCATACTTACTCTGACATGCAAATAGAATCATCGTATCAACCCCAGACAATACAGTAAGATAACTGTAGAATTGGCCAGTGAGCACTCCTACAACCCCAGACATACCAGTGAAAATTACCTCACCTAAGCAGAATACCATAAACCTCTCTTTTTTTCCCCAATCAATGCTGATTTTCTCTCTCTGCCTGGCTGAAGCACCTATACAAAAAATTAAAGATGCCTGTGCATATCATAATGGATTGTGCAGCCATCTTTAATTTCCTTTCCCTCTCCATTTCCTGCAGTAACCATGGAGCTGCAAGCAGCGGAAGCCAGTAGATGGGCACCCAGGAATGGAGCAGGATTTTTTCCCAGTGCCCCGGTATGCCAGTCTGACCCAGTGTTTATGGCAAAAGACGGAGCAGAAAAACTTTTGTTTAGATGCAGATGTGACGATCCATGTTGGCACGTAAATGGAACTAGCACCTAATAAAGCATATATAAATTAAGCAAAGCATCTATCCAGGAAAAAGGTACAGGTACGGGAGCTGCTATCCAGAATGCTCTGGACCTGGGGTTTTCTGTTTAACGGATCGTTCTGTAATTTGGATCTTCATATATTTAGTCTACTAGAAAATCATGTAAACATTAAATAAACCCAATAGGCTGGTTTTGCTTCCAATAAGGATTAAATTATATCTTAGTTTGAATCAAGTACAAGGTACTGTATTATCGTTACAGAGAAAAAGGGAATCATTTTTAAATATTTGGATTATTTGGATAGAATTGAGTCTATGTGAGATTCTGTAATTAGGAGCTTTATGGATAATGGGTTTCCGGATAACGGATCTATAGCTGTACTGTATAAATGGACTCTCAACAGGTCCCCTGGTCTTGTCAGAAGGCATGAATGTGCACTTAGTAGGGGATTTTATCTGTTCTGTTTACTTTGGGAAGCACTTGCGATTGATATTCTTAACCACACTTCTGCCAGTCCTATCATCAGGAGAAGAGTTCTCTGCTATTCTGGCAATTTTTCAATCTACTTTATTAGATGCTATTCTGACAAAGCGTCATAATTCTGAGCAACACTGAGCGTACATGACATGAAAACAGCTGCATTACGCTTAGCGCATTATAACATTTTCCATTATATAAGTGCATTTAAATTATATTGTTCTGAATTTTAATAAGATGCTGCGGTGGAAATGAGCAGAGCAGCAAGAAAATGAAATACAATCATCGTGAGTTTCACAAGATCAATGGGTGGGGGGAGAAGGTTTTAAGTAATTTTTTTTTTACTCCTTTGTCATTTAAATGGCATCACTTAGCTTGGTGCCTGCAAAAGAAGTTCCTTACCTCTTGGGACAAGAAAGGAATGACTTGTGCACAGATAGCATTCAGCCTCTTGACAATTTCTGCCTGCAGAGAGAAGAAATATAAAATGTAAGAGCATTTCATTAAACAAAGCATTCAGAGACTTTTTTTTTTTCATGAGACGGAATGTATCAACATTTGACATATTGAATTATGTATACAAGTGCACAGTCTCTAAACAAACACCTAAGAAGGGAGTAGAGGAACATAAAGCTGTAGCTAAACGCAAATTTGTTGTGGGTGGGTGGATTGTGCCCAAACTGTTCAGCTCAGCAGTATGTTAATTAGAGTACGTCTCAAAAGTTTTGTTGTGATAAAAGTACAGCTGAAATTTCTATTCATAATTTGCATTCTTCTTTTTTTTTTTTTTTTTTTTTTTTTAGCCTTTAAAGCTTGATCAGTAGACCATTAAAACCTGTAGAGTTTGCCAAGTCAGCTTTGAAACCTGACAGGGGGCTCATTAATGCGTACATCCCCATGGTATTTGACACCATCTGGGGAGTTAACTGCTCAAAAATGTATAGCTTATCTTACATGTCCTGAGTAAATTGCACAGGAAGAGAATCATGCACTAGCACACATGCTGACTAAATCATCTTAGCATGATACAGGTTTGAGATCTTTTGTCCAGATTGCTTGGGACCTGGGGTTGTCTAAATAAGAAGTTTAATAAGAAACAAACATTAAATAAACCCAGTTAAATTATTTTGCCACCAATATAGTTTCATGAAGCTTAGTCAAGATCAGGTACAAGGTACTGTTTTATTAGAGAAAAAAATAATTTAAAAAAAATGGAAATTAATTGCTTAAAATGTAATCTATGGCAGATGGTCTTCCCATAATTGAATTAAAAGTATTGGAATGCAAAAATTAAACCACATGTAAATTGATTATTTATTAATATTACATAAATAATGAAAACTTGATCTAAAATAAACACATTTTTTGTTTTGAAGATAGTTCTTGTGGATCGACATTTCTACATACTGGATTTTTCTTGGGTTGTCATGCTATTGTAATCTGGGATCTGCTGAGAACCATTTAAAGCAAGGCACAGTGTGTGACTGAAATGAAATCTTTCTATCTTTTAGCTTACTATTGTCAAGAGTTGTTGAGGATTCTCGGGTTCTTTATTATTAAAAAAAGTCTTTTAAGTGAAACGCAAAAAAAATACAAAAAAAAATAAAAAAACAAACGCTCAGGCACCTTCACACTAAAAAATTCAGGCAACAATCAAATAGAATGAAACAAACAATAGTTTATTTGTTTAATGATGCCGTGACTGCTAGGCTTCTCATACTTGGAGGGAGCTCTTGATGCAGGAAGCCATCTGCAGAACTTGTGCAACAGTTTTTGCTTATTATGCACACGTGTGTGACTTCACGTGCATGCACATTAACAAACCTCCCGGGAGGAACTCATTATGCACATGCATGCTACCCAACATGGCCACCGGCATTTAAAAAAAAAAAAATAAACCCCAAAACAAACACTATTGCAGGCTCCACTGTACCGCACCTCCAGTAGGAAAAAAAAAATAAAATAAGAGGGTGACGTGCCCATTAAGCAGACATTAGATGCGCACAGTTTAAATATGCAGCGTCATAGCTATCAAATAATAATACGAGAGATGCATATTTTCGTTAGTATTTTAGTTCTCATTTATGACTTATTACATTACCCCCTAAGCTGCTTTTATAACATTATGATTATTAGTGATCTATATTGGGTTTAATGTACCACTGCCATCCAGGCATGCAGTACCCTGTAAAGCCCAGCACAGAATAAGAATGAAAGTATGTTAAGATAGCCTTTTCCTACCAGGCCATATTTCTTGCTGCCTATGTGTATGACGTTTAAAGAACTAAAAAAGGCTATGAAAGAGGGCAAAGTTTCTGCTAGGAAGGTGGTTCCAACCTTTTCCACCCATGAGTCATATTCAGAGTCGATTCATTTTTAGATCTGAGGCATACTAGCAGCTTGAAAAACTACCTACCAGCAACTAACCACACGGAACACGTTCAAAAGCCACCATCACCTACTAAGCACTGTACAAGCAGGCAATCCTTCCGCTTTAGCAGATAATGGAGGTGAAACGTTTGAGAACACAAATGTAAAATTGTTTAATTCTCTTGCAATTGCAAAATTTTCAGCTAAAAAAAGATAATGCTTTGTGCCAAGATACCTTGTGCATAGCAGTTTCAAGTTGTACAAGTCGCAGGTAAGTAGAAGAAAGCCGAGGTCAGCTATGAGAACGTTTGGTGTGATGATAGTTGTTAGACCTCAAGAAAGACTGGGCAGACCACGGTTTAAAATGAACACAACAAGACATACCAAATGTACTTGCATCTATGTACATGGGCATTTTCCAATCTCATGTGATTTACAGCCTGCTCTGCATATAATATTTGCACTATGTAATAATAATCTTCACATAATACCCTCTCCACACCCCAGTCGCCCTCTCGTCCCTATATGACAGCATCAGTTGCCTTGGAAACAAAGCCACTTGCACGGATCATCAAATCTGCCTTTGTTGTCCCATGAGAGCAAGCTCTGAGAGGCATTCACAGATCTCACTACTGGGCTTCAGCTATTGCCCAATAGCACTATGGAAACACACTTCTAATGGTCTGTGTTTTGAAAGAGAGTCTAAACTAATGGCGCAGAGCCCAAACTCCTTTTCCAGCATAGCCTAGCCATTAAAGGATGTAGGTTATTGCTGTTGTCACCATCGATATTTGTCATTGTAATGTAATTAGGGCCCAAAAATGATGCATTACAGCCCTTGGCACAGCTTCTATTAAAATCTTTTCTTCTGCTCACTGAACTGCGACCTGCTTCCTGATGAATAACAGACAGAGCTTTAGGAGAATAAAAGATTCACCAGATAAACATATTTTCTCCTCTTTTTTTCTTGTTTGCCATGGAAAAAAAAAAATTGAATTTAAAATAAAAAAGGCAAGCATTTGATTTAAATTTTTCTTGGACTGCTTGAACTTCTGATTGTAGCTGATAAACCTTGCTTGACAACAAATTTTTAGCTTGCAAACCACAGGATTCTAATCTGCTATCCATCAGTCGATGCCAGCCCTGTAACTTCCAATCAAATTTGTAGGTTATGTGGGTCATGCATCCCTGAACACATACATTCATAAAGATCCTGTTTATCTTGCAGCAGATTTCAAAAAGCTATTAAGCTTGCTGTATGCTATTACACTAGTCAATACATTAAGAGCCTTCCTTATAAACAGTTGCTAAATTACTGGATGAAGATGGCATTTACAGCTTTAAGACAAACAGTTTAACTATAAATATGGAATAGGCAAATTTGACTGGCCAATAAAAAAAAAAAAAAAAAAAAAGTATTTAGATTAAGCTTATATATGTGCATATATTAAATTAATCAGCAGACTTCACTGCCTTTGAAAATAAACTAGAGTAAGCAAACAAAGGTGGTTGTTATTGTCAACTCTTCAATCAATATGCCATTTCTGCTTAGAAAATGCACATCACTACTCAATGGCAAGTCTGTTAAGGAGAACAAAATATAATATAAGGCAAGGGAGGAGGGTAAGGAAAGAAAATCGATGGAAGGAAATGGCAATGCTGTTACATATACTTCTGAAGCCATTCAGACCTGATCCTCTCACCTCTAAATGTGACAAAGGATGAGAGCAGCATGTGTCAAATCAATAATGACCATCTTCATTTAACAAGGAACAGGAGCGCAGAGGTTCCAGTCTACTAACCACTTAGGCACCAGAAAGAGAATCAGAATACCTTGAATTCCTACAGGGAGAGAACAGATTTAACCTAAGGGTGGATAACGCTAATTTACAAATCTGAACGCTAATTGATAAGTAATAGAAATGTAGGGTATGCAAATAAATTATACCAAGACCACAGAATTAAGAGAGTGAGTGACTATACACCTTGCTTATAATAAATATTGATTTATTTTCCCTCAAAATATGAGGGCATTTTGCTGTAAGGACAAGAGTATACCTTGCTTGCATATGTGTTTGGACATTTCTTTTTTATGTTTAAGAAATGTATAAAGACAGTTAGAAATATGCAATAAATGCACTTACAGGTATGGGATCCATTATCTGGAAACCCGTTTTCCAGAAAGTTTTGAATTACAAAAAGGCCATCTCCCATAGACCCTATTTTATCCAAATAAACCAAATTTTCTAAAAATAATTTCCTTTTTCTGTGTAATAATAAAACAGTAGCTTGCACTTGATCCAAACGAAGATATAATTAATCCTTATCGAATGCAGAACCAGCCCATTGGGTTTATTTAATGTTTTCTAGCAGATTTAAGGTACACAAAATCTGTGCCCTTGCGCTTCTGTACTGGAAAGAACGGAAATGGACAATATACTCAACAAACTGGATTAAGATGAAATGTTTACAGCTCATTATACTTTCATTGTTTTTGCCTGTCTATTGGAAAAATATTAAAAGTTTACAGGAGAACTAAATACTTAAAATGAATATGGCTAAAAATGCCATATTTTATATACGGAACAAAAGTTTCAGCTTGTCAATAGCAGCAATGATCCAGGACTTCAAATTTGCCACATGGGCTCACCATCTTGGAAAGGGTCTGCAAAACTCAAATGCTCAGTGAGAAATTGTAGTCAAGGCAAGGCAAAGCCAAATCTGGAAAAGCAGAAAGACTGGGTCACAGTCCTCTGACTAAAACATCATTGAAAACCTTATAGACAGCCCAAGAAGATCTCTGAATTAAAAGTGATCTGAATAAAAGAGTGACAAAAAATCCCTACAATAAGAATTGAAAGGTGTTTACAAGCTGTGATCAGTGCCAAAGAGTGTATAATAAAATACTGACCTATGACCAGTGCTGTATTTTTAGGTCCAGTGCCAACCTAAGTGCACCCACAAGTTGCAGAAATTATGTTGAGACATTGACTGGGGGAAGAGTTTTTATTTGCTATAGATTGGCTATATAGGCACCAGAGGGCCTTCACCCTTAAGCTGCCACCCAAGAAACAGGCCCTCAAGTTAGAGTCCTGCACCGGATCGGATACCTGCCGAATACCCTCAAAGTTGGCGGGTTTCTGGCAAAATGCCCCCAATTTCCTGGACATCTGCAGGTAGCCTGGCTAGATACTGGGTAAAGGTGCGGATTTAATCCAGTCTTCCCCTGTGGTTCCAACAGCCTTCTTCCATTTACGTACAGATTCAGGGCAGGAGTTACATAACTTTGGGTCCAGCGTAACGGTCTTTCTGATTCTGCGTGTCCTCCTGGGTCACAGGGTAATTTGGTCTATTGCATGTAAGGTCAAGTAGCAGATTAGGGAGGGAAAATTGCGGGTTATGGGTCGCCAGTATGGGTCGGGTACAGGTTTGAGGGAATCAATCCGCGCAGGTCTGTACCTAAGATGCCTATATACAAATAAGGACCTGGCTATAAGCCATGTGCCAATAGTCTAATGTATCTACACGTCATCCATGTGACATGACTGTTGGCTTAGGGTAAACATTTTTAAAAATAAATAAATCAGCACAATTTTACCCAACACTGGGATGAACTGCTAAAAAATTAATTAATTTGATGGCTTAGTAAAACCCACAACAGTCAAGTTGCAATGACGAAGCTGAGCTAAGTCACATAACTGGCCTAAGGAATTGTGCATTCCAATACCGTTATAAAGGCACATTTATGTAAGGACCACACACAAAGTAAAGAAGTACAAATTAATAGTCTTAAAAAAAAATACAGCTGAAAATATCTTTTTCAGGATGTTCCAGAGAGAGGCATGAAAACTTTCAATTAAATATTTGAGAAAGTTGTGAAGTAGTCATCCACATAAAAGCAACATACAACTTAACTAGTTTTTGTAAAGGATTTAGTGGAGCATAGTTTATTACATTTACTTTGATTACAAGCCAACAGTTGCAAAAGGTGTCAATGAACAGATGCACGCTAACACATCAGCACTCATATACAACCATAGCTAACACCAGTGGAAACTGAAGGGCAGAAGTGTTGAACTGAAACTTTCTAATCTTAAAACATGTTGGAGAGCTTGTGCAAACTGATTAAACCAAGAGTGTTCAAGTGCTTTTGTCTTTGTTTACTTATGAATCAATATCCAAGAAGCATGGGAGGGGGGAACTTATATGCACCTTCAATCATGCAAGATTAACATACCATAAAGCAGATAACTGAAATAAACTGTACACGTAAGCCAAGTTGCCTTTCTCAATGCTTATAGGAACAGTTATTTACAAGTCATAAAGTTCAGTTAAAAATTAAATAAAACTAACATTTATCACAATGTCATGAGAAATACAACAGAAAAAAAATCAGGTATGTTTCACAAGGTCAGCAATTTGCTTAGGGAAACTTTCCGATATCTAGGAGGTAAAAGAGCAGATTTCTGTTTTTTCTTAAATGTTATTTTAGTAGCTTTAAAGGGGGTACTCACCTTTAAAGGCACAGTAACAAAAACAAATTAAAGCATTTTAGAGTAATGAGATATATCTCCAACAAAATGTATCTTATCTGCTTGTCTCTTGCAGATCCCCTCATAAATGGCTGACACCTTACACGCAGATTGATATTCCTTTTGTTGGACATTTGACCTATGAGCTGAATGTTGGATCTATCTATCTAACTATCCATCTATCGAACACCACAGCTTTATTGTAATCAGCTTGAAAAAGGAACTAAAATGTTTTGAAAGCTTGCCATGAATATATTAGTTAGCCAATAAACGTATCACCTGTATACCACTTTGTTATTTTTTATTTCAAAAGAGTTGCCCTGTAAGAAAATATCCCAAAAACCCCCAAGGCCCAGGTAAAAGATCCTGTACATACACAGATACATAGTAGCATATCCATTGACTGTGAATGTTACATCTATTATTAGGATCATCACTGCAGGATTTGATAAACAGGTGGAGTTTTACCTTGTTGTTACATGGTTTGGCACCATTTTTGTCTATGTGAGCACACTGGTGGGGTAATGTTGCAATGATTAAGGTCCCAGAAGGGGACAAAGTGTTAAGCAAAAAATATAATTAACTCTTTTTTGGTCCAAATATCTGTCACAGAGTGCCTCTGTATCAGTAAGCCTGCGTGGGAACAATCAGATCTGCAGGAAGTGTAGAGAAGCTGTGGTTCCTCTCATTTCCTCATCTGCTGATTCACCATGAAACCACCACCAAGGTTACTATACAGATGAAATTTCCACTTTGGACAGGTCAGCTGTGACATATATAGGCAGCTAAAAGAAGGGAGAATCGAACATGGAAAGAAAATGGCAAAAGCAGAGGAGATCAGAAAAGATATGCAGTATAAGTAGGCACATGGAAAGAAAAATGTTGGTGAGAATATGGGTATAAAAGTAGAAGGAAAGATAGCGTCACAAGCGGCACAGAAGGTTAAAGGAAATTTATACTAGGGATGCACCGAATCCAGGATTCGGTCTTTTTCAGCAGGATTCGGATTTGTCCGAATCCGTCTGCCTGGCCGAACCGAATCCTAATTTGCATATGCAAATTAGTTGTGGGGAGGGAAATCGCATGACTTTGTCACAAAACAAGCAAGTAAAAAATGTTTTCCCCTTCCCATCCCTAATTTGCATATGCAAATTAGGATTTGGATTGGTATTCGGCCGAATCTTTCGAGAAGGATTCGAGGATTCAACTGAATCCAAAATAGTGGATTCTGTGCATCCCTAATTTATACCCACCAAACTATGTAGGTCTTTATAAAAAATATATTACCGTATATACTCGAGTATAAGCAGAGTTTTTCAGCCCCCAAAATATGCTGAAAAACTCTACCTCGGCTTATACTCGGGTCAAGCGCAAAAACGGTCGCTGGCGCCTAAGAATATTCGCCGGCGCCTTAGAATAGTAGCCGGCGCCTAAAAATATTCGTCGGCGCCTTAGAATAGTAGCCGGCGCCTAAGATTATTCGTCGGCGCCTTAGAATAGTAGCCGGCGCCTAAGATTATTCGCCGGCACCTTAGAATAGTAGCCAGCGCCTAAGAATAGTCATCCAAAAACGAGATTGAAACTTACCAGAAGCTGCTGCATTTCTCACCCTCGGCTTATACTCGAGTCAATAAGCTTTCCCAATTTTTGGAGGTAAAATTAGGTACCTCGGCTTATACACGGGTCGGCTTATACACGAGTATATACGGTACATAAAACAGCTCATGTGTAAAATCCTGCTTCATGAAAATAAACCAGTTTCATTATGACATACTTTTTTAATAGTATGTGCCATTGGGTAATCCTAAATGGAAAATTGCATTTTAAAAAAATAAGGACCGCCCCGGGATCGTAGGATTCACTGTGCACCCAGTTCAGTCTTTGGCTTCCACACTTCTTCCTGTTACAGTTAGAGCGGTCAGGTGATCTCTGAGGCAGCATACAGACCATCACAAAATACACACACACAAAAAAAAAAAAGTAGGTCACCACAGGTTCAAAACTGAAAGTTTCCTAATTTCTTAGAATAGACACACAAAAAAAAAAAAGATAAAATATGAATACGGCCATTATGTTTTCAGAAATAACTATTTTCAGACATCTGCCAGATATTTAGCATTGCTGATAAAAATCTCCAAACGTAACGTTAAAGGGTAAAGGTGGCCATAAACGGGCCGATAAAAGCTGCCGACAGACCGAGTCGGCAGCTTATTGGCCTGTGTATGGGGGCCCCCGACGGACTTCCCCGATCGAGATCTGGCCAAAAGTCGGCCAGATCTCGATCGGATTAAAAATCCCATCAGATCGCGGCCGCATCTGTTCGTTGATGCGGTCCCGCGATCCGACCGCCCGTTTGCGTTCGCTAGGATCCGATCGGATCAGCCCGATATTGCCCACCTCAAGGTGGGCATATCGGAGGGAGATCCGCTCGTTTGGCGACATCGCCAAACGAGCGGATCTCTCCATGTATGTGCACCTTAAGTCCACCTTTAACTTTTAGTATGTAACAGATGGCCCTATCCTAAGCAACCTTTCAATTGGCCTTCATTACTTAATTTGCATAATTTTCAAATTATTAGCATTCCTTTTTTTTCCAGCCTCTAGCTATCTGTTTGTTGTAATCACTGTACTGCAACAAACAGATGGACAGTTCAGTCATATTTTTTTAATAGGGTCTGCTACATGGTTGCTAGAGTAATTAAGGCAGAGCAACCAATAGAGTTGAATTTGCAAGTCTGAAAACAAAGCAATAAAACCACAAACAAAATAACAGCAATAATCGTCCTCTTTCTCCTTCTTTGCACAGCTGCGCATGCGCAGTAGAACGCAAAGCGGAAATTTAACTAAAAAGTCGGCTATTTCGTTCAACTGCGTTTGCCCCAGCAAATTTGAAGAAAGAAGATAACGGAAGTGGATCACTCCGTCGTGCTCACTGTTATAATAACCCCGGGCCAGTACAGTTTTCTGCCGATAGGAGCACCGGCCTGGGGTTTCAGGTAAGTCAATACAATCATTTTCTGAAAACCGATCCGATCAAATCTGCACTGACTTTTCCCACCCTATTGATGAATAAATTTTCACAAAAACTTATTGTGCAGGAAAAGACTTGATAAAATCTATCCTAATAGCACTATTTTTTTCAGATTTGTCATCCAAAACTTTTCTTTGATTATCGCCTGAAAACCACAAAATATTCGTATTATTGAACGAAACCTGGCGCAGATCAGGATATCTTCCAATTGTAAATGGGACATCTGCCATTGACTTCTACATGAACTCGCCAGGTCTGAGATTGAGTACTTTTTTATTCAGAGTTTTAACACCATCATGGTTTAATAAATCACAAAAAATCCTATTTTTTTTTTCCACCAAATGATGGTGTTCTCCCCTTTAAAAGTCCAAACATAAAAAAAAATCAGACTAATAAATAACCCCCTTAGTCTATGGCAGGGTATTTTTTTTTGTATTTTGTAGCCATAAAAAGCAGCTGCTACTGGTAGCTCCATGTGTCTTCATCCTAAAGACAATCGGGTTTGCTTAAGAAGTCAATCATTCCTGAGTGAATGATTTTGCAGTTTTAAGAATCAAGTGTAAATGAAAAATCGTGAGGTTAGAAACACTTTTTCATATTCGTAGCAAAAGACTTTCATCTTTATTATCCCAAGCACATCCTTGATGCTTTGGTAACAATACTTTTATATTGCTCCAAAGGTTAAGAATGATTGAGAGGGTGATATACTGCATTATGAAGGTTGAGAACTTGAGAGTTCTATGCCAGACTTACTAATGCAAGGTCAAATTAGCTGAACATTGAAGTAAGTAGAAGTCTAATGTCTTATCACAGGTACTTAAAGAGCACGAGGAGCAACACAGGAAAAAGTAAAAATAAATGTTCTGTTCTTACTTTGACTAGACAGAAGTTCCTTTATTACCAAGCAAAAAACCAAGACATTACATTTTTAGTTGAAAGAGCAGCAGAATGCATTTACTTGGCATGGTTTAGGGTTATTTTTATCCAGGTAGAAGTGCAGTATAAAGTGCCCAGCATGCATTAGAGCACAATCTACAATTGGTTGATTCCCATTAAACAATGTTTTAAATGAATGGTGTCTAATTATACTAATGCACATGACTGATTCACTTTGTTCCAACGCAACTCTGTGCAGTTTAGGTAAAGGACAAATTGTGTATATTGATCACAACTTTGCACCCGGGGAAAAGCACAAAACGTCTGCACTGGAGGAGAAAGCAATTAAAGGGGTTGTTAATCTTTAAATTAACTTTTTGTATCATGAGGAGGGTGATTTTCTGAGACAATTTGCAATTGTTTTTCAATTTTTTATTATTTGTGTTTTTTCTCAGTTATTTAGCCTTTTATTCAGCAGCTCTCCAGTTGGCAATTTCAGCAATCTGGTTGCTAGGGTCCAAATTAGCCTAGCAACCATGGATTGATTTGAATGAAACACTGGAATGTGAATAGAAGAGAGACTGGATAGAAAGAGGAGTAATAAAAAAAACAAGGACAATCAATGTGTAGCCTTACAGAGCATTTGTTTTTAGATGGGGTCCGTGACACCCATTTGAAAGTTGGAAAGAGTCAGAAGAAAAAGGCAAATATTAATAATAAAAAAAAACAAAAAACCCATAAACAATAAAACATGAAAGACAATTGGAAAGTTGCTTAGAACTAGCCATTCAATGACATACTAAAAATTAGGGGTGAATCACCCCTTTAAGAAATTTAAATAGGCTGAGAAAGAGTAATTGTAACTGGGAACTGTGGGATGTTTACAGCATGCCCTAATAAAAATTTAAAAATTACATTTTGTTGGAGTTTTAGATGACTTTTAACTTGCAGTTGGAAGAGCTCAATCCAAATATTCCAATACTCCATATTTAGACTTATTTTCAGTGGCTCCTTTGGGCAGCTACTTCCAGGGATTCAAGTCTTAACTGCACAGGCTTTAACATCCAAATGTATCACTGGGGTGATTACCAAAAAAAACTTTTGATCATTTAGAAACAAAATTCACAATCACACCAAGCAGACAGGCACCATTTTGTGAACACTTATTAAAGGCAAGCTTTTCATCACAAAATCTTGTTTATGAACCAGAATGGGAAAATTGATGCCCAGATTCATGCACAGGCTACAAAAGTATAGATAGTGAGGAGGAAGGGGGGCATTTTTTTTTTCTAGTTTGGAATTTCAGCAACTGTCTGGTTGCTAGGGACTTGTTTTACTTAGCAATCAACCAGTGGTTTGCATGAGAGACTGGAATATGAATAGGAAAGGCACTGAATTGAAAGATAAGGAATAAATAATACAAGTGTAACCTCACAGAGCAAAGAATATACCATGGGATAGACAAATTGGGTTTGTACACATTCAAGACATGCATGTTGTCCGTTATTTAAAATAATAAAAGTGCTATATAAAAACAACTGCTCACTATGGTAGCATCCAATGAAACATAAATATTATAGAAAAATCTGAAGAGATCTGTTGGTTGCCACGTTATAAAGAAAAAAAAAAGAAAAAAAAAAAAAGATATTTAAACAATTCATTTTTGCAAAAGTAGTGCATGAAAAAAAAGGAACAGAAACCAAGCATTGAAGACACAACATGTTTTGCTTGGTTGTTGTAGACTGCAAAACCACAGTTCTGCAGAGTTTAATGAATGTGGCTTAAAGCCACTGTGTAATACTTTGGTTTACCAAAATGCAGTAAACCGTCTTGTCTAGGTCTCTTAAAATTTCCAGTGCTGTTTTTTCATAGCTCTTGCACTACAAGAATAAAACTAATCTGGAGATATTGTCAGAATTCCAGACGATATCCCACTTTCATTTCAGAAGAACAATGTATAATTTTTGTTAACAATATTATAGCTTAGAGTTGACAATTAGACACAGATTACAGCTATTATGTTTACCCAAGAAAGTTGCCAGCATATCAATGGCAGAGCTCTAGAGTTGGTGAACTACTCATTTACAAACTTGTTTTGAGATAATCACTACTTGCTATTTGCACTTGCATTAGGAGCATACTGCCAGAAAAGATGGCTGGGGTGTTTTATTCAACTGCTTAATTCTGTGGGTTTTCATTCAAGCAGAGTGAAAAGGCTTTTAAATTAATAAATTGCAGAAAAGTCTCAGATCAGAGTTTCTTCAGAAATGGCTAATTTTTATGAAAGAATACAGGCACTCTGGCGCTTAACAGATCCAGCAGGCAATGGATCATACATATGGCCTAAAAAGCCCAATCTAGGTAAGACAGCATCAGTGTGCTGATATTGTTTACGCCTTAGCAGATTTTTTAAACCTGCTAATAGATACCTGCCTGATTTTTAGGCAAGTCAGTCATACAGGATTGTAATTGATATTGATTAAAGCCAAACCAATTAAAAGGTCTCTAGCTGCTATTAACTACAGAATCTCATTTTGAGCACTAATCTACTGCTGCTAGAGCACATATTTCTGAGGGGGTGTGAATGGTACAGGTTATATTAACCAGCATTACATTAGCATCCTCTATCTAATAACAAGCTAAATTGTAATTGTACAACACATGGGGACACAAGCTATGCCAAATTTATTATATATATATATACACATACATACATACATATATATACATACACATACATACATATATATACATACACACATATATATACATACACATACATACATACATACATATATATACATACACACAGGGCAGCCATCAGGGGGGGACAGGGGGGAGAGTTGTAGGGGGCCCCGAGGGTAAGGGGGGCCCTGGCCACGCCACACTGAGAGCTGCTGACTTCGGGAAGGCATGGACGTTTAAGGGGCCCTGACCACCAATTTTCTTATAATGTGTGGGGGGGGGGCCTGGCCACCAATATTTTTTCTCATGTGGGGTCCTAGCCACCAATATTTTTTAATTTGGGGGCCCTGGCCACAAATGTTTTTTTATGGGGGGCCCTGACAACCAAGATTTTTTATTTTTTATTAACATGTGTGGGTTTTACTGTGTGGTGGGGAGCGGACCTGTAGGTGTGGCTTGTAGTGGGCGCAGCCCAGGGGGCCCAGGAAATGTTGTCGTATGGGGCCCTGTGATTTCTGATGGCGGTCCTGCATACACATATATACATACACATATACATACATACACATATACATACATACATACATACATACATACATACACACACACACACACACACACACACATATATATACACACATACATATACACACACACACATACACACACTTTGGGGTCAATATATAGGCACTCTTTGAGCCAATGTAATTTTTCCCGGCACCATTTCAGCTGGCACGGAAGCAGCCAAAATCACTGCTGCCGCCTTACACTGCCTTCAGTGAGAACCATTGAATAATGCTCTAAAGTGCACTTTCGGTGTACTAGAGAAGTCAGACGGTTCTTAAGGAAGTCAGCAGGTACAGTTTGGGCACTTTTAGCTGAAGTGTCATTATGTCAAAACATGATTCAATCTGCTGAACAAACAAAGGATACTGGTTCACTGTACTTTAAACAAAGTAGCATGGTTATACAATATGTACGGTTATTCCTAAACTACACATACAATGTTACAGTAACAGGCACTAAGGCAGGATCAACCAACAGTGTAAACAGATTTAATTTCTCAAGTTTTTTTCACAGCATTGTGAGATATCACAATGCTGTCACTACCAGATCACTTATGAAGCGCATGCCCAAGAGTAGATAGTGTATGCGGGAATGTGCATGGAAGTGTAACAGATACAACAGCAGTTTTCACTTCTCCTATTTTCCAGAAAACACCAAACTCAGCTTTTCAGAATCACTAGCAGTAGAAGTGAAACTCCCAACTTCAAAGCCCTCTTTTGCCAGATGACAGACTATGGTGATGACAAAGATGCTCAGCAAAGGTTTTACTTGCAAAAGTTCACAATATCTCCTTTCGCCTCTCTGCCTGGTGAAAGAGCAACACAATCGGCTGCTTGCCTTCATTAAATAACTTAACAACAGGAGGGGAAAAGCATGGAATGGGAATGGAAGTCTGACACTTCTGACAAAACATTGTTTTTTCACTGTATAGTTAGAAGCAAACAGCCTCTTGGTAACTCATTTCAAAAGAATAGGAAAGCTAATAAATCAGCAAAAGCAGGACAAGTTAAACAACCAAAGCTAATTAAAGAGCCACTGGTGCAGCTTGGAAATATCCTCATGGGCAGAGTAAATGCTTTAACCACTGTCACAAGCCAAAGTATCTTACAAAAATAGATAAAGCAAAGGGGAAGACTTACTTTTCTACCTTGTTTCATTTTGAAGAAATGTCATGATAAGTATATAAGCTACGCTTAATTAGACTGCAATGAAAATATTACATATGAGGCAAGATCTAATTCTTTCACAAGTTCATTCTGAAAATATCTGCCTCATTCCTGTTTATTATGAAAGAGGGAATCACCACACACACACACACACACACACACACACACTTATTTTTAAATATGTAACACAAACATATCTGCATCCTGAAACATCACATGTAACGGTTGCTGCTACGAACTGAAAACCTGTACACAAGTTGTATTATTATTAGTGGTGCTTGCGAAGCAAAGCATCACTACTGTTATCTTGCAAACTTATTTTTATTCTTCTTCCGTATGAAAGTTTGGCGCGTAACTAGTCCCGCACCGTTTGTCCTAGACCCATGAATGAGGTGTCAAATCGTGCGGCTTAATCGGGAATGGGGTGGTATGACTTTTCTAAGGGGTGGGTGGTTAATTGCCCCTTGCGGGGGCAATTAACCACCCCGAAAAGTCCCATAGATTAACATTGAGGCCAACTTTTGACGGATTCTAGCGCAGAGAGGGAATCTTGTAGAAACGTTAAATTTACCACATTTGAAGAGGTTTGCGACCTGTGTCAGATGATACCCCACACGAGGGTATAAGTTTTACCCCCGGGGCAGGAGAGGTCCCCAAATTTGCCCCATTGACTTATAATGGGGAATTTATCGAATAATTAGTTTGTCGCAGACCCATGAATGAGGTGTCAAACCGTTCAGCTTATTCGGGAATGGGGTGTTGTGACTTTTCTGTCCTATTTTGGGGACCCAAAAAAGTGAGCGGAGCCGCAAACAACCAATCAGATTTTCCCTATTGACTTCAATGAGAAAATGTAAACAGCTGTAATTCTCACAGTAATAAAGCCAGAGCTCCCAAACTTGGCACCGTGGGTCACTGGGTGACTGCAGCCAAAATTTACAAAAAGTGGGCGGAGTCTACAACAGCCAATCAAATTTCAGCCATTCAATTAAATAGGAAAATTTTAAACTGCTGCCGCTCTTAGACGGTTAATGGCAGCCTCCTCAAAGTTGGCACAGTTGGTCACTGGGGGACGGATTAAAATTAAGAAAAGTGGGTGGAGCCAAAACCAACCAATCAGATTTCTTTGATTGGTTTTAATGGGAAAAATTAAGAAGGCTGCCATTCTCTCAGTATTGATGTCAGGGACCTTGAATATCACAAATGTGGTCACTGGGGGTTTCCACTTCAAGTTTAGAAAAAGTGGGCGGAGCCACCAACAACCAATCAAATTTCATTCATTGATTTTCAATAGAAAAAAATAGAAATGCTGCCATTTTTACACATTAAATGACAGCATTCCCAAACTTTGGTATGTTAGTCACTGAGTGACTGTGGTTCACAATTAGGAAAAAAAGGGGCGGGGCAACAACAGCCAATCAGATTTGGGCCTGAGTTTTGCCACGGCAAGCACCACTCACATTTTCTTCAGGAAATGTACCTCTCTCGTTGTTATTAAAAGTGCACTTTTAACCTCAGGCCAAGCTTAAAAATAATACATATGTATTACAGTCACAGAATCAGAGGCGTAACTATAGAGGAAGCAGTTCCGGGGGGGGGGGGGCGCAAGAGTTTTAGAGGGCCCCATGAGCCCCTAGTTTATAACCAACTTCAATATATATTGGTAAAACAGGACAATCTCTGGATATGCTGGGGGCCCTAAAATCAATTTGCAGTGGGGCCCACGAACATTCTAGTTATACCACTGCATAGGATCATACCTATTAGGAACCCAATATTCAGAAAGCTCTGAATTACAGGAAGGCCATCTCCCACAGGGTCCCTTTTAATCAAATAATTCAAGTTTTTGAAGTTGATTTCCTTTTTTCTGTAATAACAAACCAGTATGTTGTACTAGTTCCCAACTAACCTACAATTAATCCTTATTAGGGCAAAATAATCCTATTGGGTTTAATTAACGTTTTAGTTAACCAAATTCTGGAAAGACTCCTTATATGGAGAACCCCAGGTCACAAGCATTCTGGATAACATGTCCTGAACCTATATAAACCTAAAATCTTCCATATTTGGAGCACCATGTCTATGATCTACTTAACCATTAAAGAAACCCAGTACCAAGTAATTTAATAATGATTTATGCCGATTTAGTTAAGATCAATTACATACATTTGTATTATATTACTGAGGAACATATAATTTTGAATGGAACTTAATGTTTTCAGTTTTAGGGAAGACAGTTTTTTAAAAAAACAAGAGAACATTATTAAATGGAACGAAGAAAAAAAAAAAAAAAAACTCACAAGAAACCTCCGTGGACTATCAATATTTTATGTAATGCAGGCCAATGCCATTCTAGAAAACTAGAAAATAGCTTACTAAAAAGACCAAACCTAATTAAAAACAGTTTCTTCTACAGCCACAGCTTTGATTTTGCTTATTTACACATTAACTTCAGCCTCCTTTTGGAAAATCCACTCTATTCACCGTTACACGCAGGGCCTTTTATCTGCCCTGCACAGCATTTTCTTCTGCAGATGAAGTAGATGCCGATTGATTTGCTGTCGAGCATGGTAAATTAATAGCAACAAATTGCTGAGGGCCCATCTCACTGCTCTACCATGCTTCAGCAGTTTTGCTTTATTTTCTCCATGATGGGCAGCAGTCAGGCCTCTTCAAGTCAATTTCTCCTTAACAACCTGCAATACTTTTCAATGGTGAAAATAGAGCTATTCCTTGTAAGTCAAAAATCAATATCCTATTGCCCTTAGAAAATGCTAAACAAGCAATATTGGCAATGCACTTGGTACCAGAGGGTATCAGATATAATGCAAATCCATACTGCTTCCCTCCTTGAAGTTATTACAGTTTGCTAAAAGGATTCTAATGTCATTTATCATCATTTACCATCGACTACTGCAGCTACGATTATGACATCCTATCAGCCTGCCGAGGCCTTTCATGTCTGCTCAATTAATATTTCAGCAGCACTTCAAAATGGCTGTTGCCCAGGACTAGCAATAAAATTTACATGGCGAGAGCATTGTTGCACTTAACTCCTTCAATGTCGATTCAGAGCTTTAGATACATCCATGCATGGAGCACAAAGAAGTCATATACACATTATATATTCCCCACAATGCCCATTCAGCTTTTATTTTTATGACAATGTTGCATAAAATGGCCCTTTCAATAGTCAATGGTTTGCATGACTGAAGAATAAGCAACATTCAACCCCCCCCCACATAAACACTCTGCAATTCATTGCTTTTTCCTCCAAGTCAAAAGTACATCATCTTCCCAAATCCCCCACATTTTTTAAGCAACACAATTTATTCCATTACCAAAAATTTTAATTATGTTCTCAAACATAATTGTTAAAAATTGGCAACATTACACAGGCTTAATTAAGATTAAATCCAATTAACTAAATGTACTTTAATTGGTACTAATTGCATTAGCTTTCCATTCAGAATGACAAATTCCCCATAGGTTTCGCTTTAATAGTCTTCTATCAAAATCAACATTGGATGACTGATGATGAGCAACAAAACAAGGGGGAGGGCTAGGTTGGAAACATCGACCCTACATAGTTAAAGCAGTGTGTGTGTGTTTATCCTTTCATCAATTTGCCAAGTCACAGAGTTCTGCCTCAATCACTGGCTTCATCTTCTGTTCCAATGAAATAATATCCCACAGAAGCCTGCTTGAATAGGGCCAAGAAAAACAAGACGGGATGCACACACACACACACACAAAAAAGTGCAATTCAAACACACAGGAGGTTTAAATAGCAAGGCCACCAATTACTAGGGTCCTTCCCAGGTCTCTGGAGATCTTTGCTCTTGAACCCTGAGAGGCATAAATCCAATAAGCCTAACCTGATCTGGAGGACTCTGTGCAATTATGCCGCAGGGCAACTTCACAGAATTATAACCGGCTTTCTATTACAAGGGTATCAAGTAAGTACATCTGGATGAGCGCCTGAAAGGAACCAAGGCCTTCTGTCTAGTAAATGAAAACAAAGATAGATATACCACCTTTCTCTCCACCCTCGCCTCCTCCTGTTTTTGTGAAAGGAGGAGGAAGAAGAGATTAAAAGGGAATACAGTAAAGTATGTAGTTTACTAGGACTGTCTGTAGTTCCTAATGCGATAAACAGCCAGACAGATTAGGTGTACATCTGCATTAAGGAGGGCTGTATAAAGATCATTTTTTGAGTTGGTGGGAGATTATGTAGCTTTCCTTTTAAGTGTTGGGGGGGGGGGGGATATGAAAGCAGAATATTTCACCAACTGCAGAATTATGTATGCAGAATAATATTCAGAAATTAAAATACTAGCAACATATTTTGGAAAAACAAGCTTCAACGTTACATTAGCCACTAAATCTTACATCATTAAACTCTCTAAAGCATCTAATTAATTTCCCGGTAGCAAACAGTGACAGAACATTTAGAGCCAGTATTGCATTTAAACCCTGATAATTACTAAGCTGGTCTGATGCAGCAATTCATTGGGGCCATCAGCAGTTGATGAAGTCCATAAGTATTACGGCGTTGTTTACATTGCTAATTTGAACAAAAAACGACCGTAATGGAAAATTATATTCTAATTAAGACTAATCCTTCGTAATCCTCTATTTAAATCATAATTACATATACAAGTTCCCTATTAAAGTGGAAATGCAACCCTCAATATAATAGTTAGCACAGAGTTAGGCACTTGCATCAGTCTATCAGTCACCTTTCCAATTAGCAGGGGAATAAAACTTTGGTTTTTAAGTCCACTGTGCCCTTAATCAACCCTCTATTTCACATTAACAGAATTCTCTGACCAAAAGCAAATAACCAACATTCCTGCAAACACCAGACTGAAGAAAATCAGAACTGGATGTCTGTTTAACACCGTAAAAGCATTTTCTTCATCATAAAATAAAAAAAAAAAAATTAAAGAAAGGCTCTGCTTTAGCACAAGAATGCAAAAGAAGCTCACGTTACCCATAATAATTTTTTCATCCACGAAAGAACAGTTCACATGCACAACTGGTTATATAGAAAATGATTCATATATATCAATATACTCTTGTAAGACCTAGGACAACAGATTAAA
Source organism: Xenopus laevis (assembly GCF_017654675.1). NCBI lineage: Eukaryota > Metazoa > Chordata > Amphibia > Anura > Pipidae > Xenopus > Xenopus laevis. The sequence goes on along the minus strand of NC_054372.1, from coordinate 122,992,647 downwards.
TGAGCACCACACACATGCATATAGTATTACATTGTATGACATATGCTTTAAGAACTTTAATCAGTGGCAACAGCTCAGGCTAAAGTTAATATAAACCAGTCCTTATTTTACAAATATATATATTTTTTCAAATCTCAATAGGTTATAGCCTACTATATATGACTCATATAAACACACATGGGTAGCCAATACACAATCCTTTGAAACAATGTTTATAAATTCTTGAGGTTATGCACCAAACAAAAAAAAAAAAAAAAAAGAGGGGTAGAAGAAATGTGAAAGGACTTTGCATTAAACACATTTAAGAACAGAGGTAAGACAGCATACCTGTTTGTGCATCTCAATGTTCAGTCCATATGACATCTCGTAGTACTAGAAGAGATGGATATAACCCATTAGATAACCTTGGTGCTAGAGGCCAGGGAATTGTTATGAATTGACAGAAGAGCATTCCACATATCCAATACTTAAACCTATAATCTGGCATCTTGCCTCAAGCATTTCAAGCTCAGTGTGCATAAATAGACAGAACTGGGGGCAGCAAAGATGCAAGAAGAGTTTGCATTCATCATACAGCTTCCTTACCATAACATAATGTCGTTGCATCTCTGTCTTCTCGCTGGCCAGCTTTTCACATTCCAGCTTTAAACTGTGCAAATCAATGAAAGAAAATAGTCATGTTTAGGTGGAAATTTTGTTCACGGAAGCAAATAACGTGACGCGAGCGATTAGTAAAAGCAGTAGTTTTAGTAGCGAGGTTTGCTAAAATGCAATTAAATGATAGTGGGGCCTTTTCTTTCATGAAAACAAAAAAACTAACAGAACACATTAACCATTACATATACAACAAGCTCAGTGCTGTGCTTTAAATTACTGAAAATAGTCTTTAAAGTAACCTTATGTTCTGCCACTAAAAACCAGAAAGCTGTATAAAATCAGCAGGTTTAAACCAGTGGTCCACAGCTGAACTACCAACTCCAGGACCCTCAATAAACTTGGGCTCTCAAGTGTATTTTCAGAGTGGTGGTTCAATGCTAACTGGTTGGAAAAAGCCAGAGAATCTCTGTTCCAGACAATATAAATAATATAACAATTAGGAAATACATAATATATACCGTCAACCAAACTACACCAGTCTTTTTTTATTTAAACTAGCTTTGAAATTAGCAAAGTATTCCATTATTAAAAAGGGATTGTTTTTCATGCTGAGCTGGAAAGGAATTGTATCTATACCATCATGTGCTAAATAGAACAATCATGTTTGCTTACACTAAAGAACCAGTAATCATTATAAACCCTTCACCTCTGATCGTAAGCAGTGAAGGAGGTAATCCATACAGGTGAAATCACCTCAAAGTAAACCTCAGCTGCGCACTGATGCTATTGGCGTAACAGTTCAGCAGTTTATAAAAGCACATACTTGTAATCAGAGATAATAGACATACTCTGCCACATATTTGGCTTTCAAGAGCGAAGGTGTTTTAACTCGCATTTCCTATAGGAAGAAGCCAAACCCCTTCAACAGTTAACGCCTTATGTAGACAGACACACACAGACAAAATAGACTGACAACAAGGACTAAGCAAATACAAGGATCAGCTAAAGTAAACAGTATTACCTGTGGTATTGAGCCTGTAAAAACTGAAACTCCTCCTTAATCCGATCACAAGATTCAGATATGGTGAATTTGAAGGGCTGTGCTGGCTGGTGAGGGGCCTGTAAACAATAAAATATTAATTAGGAGACTAGTACAAGCTGCAACATGTATTTTCTTTTTTTTTTTTTACCAGAAGGGTATCGGTCAGCCATATATGTGTTTAAATGTACAACCACTCACACACATAATAGTCTAGCTCTAAACACAAAACTAAAGTCCACGAATAGTAAAAAGAAGATTACAGGTACAAAAGCCATGCTTCTCAATCATACAATAAATTAATAAAAGGCCATCTGTGTCATACAGGTGTTGTGTGCTTGATTGCTCTTTGCAACTGTAACGTTAGAAAGTCAAAGAACACATTTGTTGCCCAATGTTCTCATGCAGGTGCAATGCTCAGGATAATGTTTACTTATAAGTATTGTCATAAGCCGTGTTGTAACGGTCAAGTAGAGATAATTATTAAAAAAAAAAAAACAGCAGTAAAAATACCAACAGCAAATAAAAAAAGTGAAATAATGAGTCAAATAGGATCTACGTGTAAATGTAACAAGATCACAGATCATGGCACATTAATGACAGAGGCGATAAATACGCTCTGTTTAATCATTATTAAAGGGAAAGAAAGGGGGAGAAACATGCAAGTCAAAGTGTATTAGAGAAAAACAACTGCTTTAAAGAAACTGAACCACAAAGCAGAGATTCATCTGGCACCAGCGCCTAAGGCTGGAGGATATAATGTGCCCATTGAGA